>NW_010240849.1:29694-43394 GCF_000690775.1 Eurypyga helias | reverse complement strand
TGAGCTCAGTGTTAGAACCTAGTGAATTCATTACACACAAAAATTGTGCAGCCCTCATACCTGGGCACTGCAATGTAAGTTTTCATCTGAAATGACCTCCAGCTCCGAGAAGGCCTGCAATTTCAACTCCTACAAATTAATCCTACACAAACCCAGTATGATACATGAATCATGTAAAATCTTTCTGTAGTATTTTTAAAGCCTAGGGGAACACCTACTCAGAGAATTAAAAAAATAACCTAATATTTGTAGCCAGGATTTTTTGAATAGTTTTTTTTAAAAGAGGTTGCATTTATCAAACACTGTTGAATGCATACATGTTGTTTGGAGTTTTCCAAAGAATTTCTAGTTGCCTTTAGGTCTTTTGTCCAGATCTTGAGTCCTGTCCAAAAAACAGGGAGAAAGATGGAGAATGAGTCTTTTGAAGACTTCTCCTCCAAAGAATCCTTGCAGAAAAGCCCAAAAGGTAGCTTCAGAGTAATAACTTCAGGAAGTGCATGATTAACCAGTGGAAATACTGGTGATCTAAATAACTGTATACCCTGGTGTTTCTTCGGGTGTAACAGAGGCTGCCCCAGCAGTGGTTTGGCATGCCGTTTTATGCAGCCTTTATACCATCCCCAAACAAAGTGCTACTCCTCAAGGGCAGATGTCTGGCTTTGTATTTTAACAGAAGATCAGTCAAAGACATAGGACAACCGCACTTATAACGAGAGACTTTTAGAAGTCTTGGATATTCTTCAAATATGCTATAATCCTTCAGACAGTGAAGTCTTACCCACGGGGATCACAGAAGTAGCTGTATATAAAGAATTTAGAAGTACAGGTAGATTTTTGGAGGGGGAAAAAAAAAAGGAATTCTGCTGCATGTTCAGTGCTGTTATACTTGAACCCAAGTCACTTCAATTTCCAGAGCATGTTAAGGATGGGTAGAATTTTATCCAAAGCCTCCACCTGAGACAGTATCTGACTGTTGGGGACTACTAAAGATGTGGACTGATGAATGCTGATCAGCTTATAGACAATCATTTAGCTGGATGAGTAATCTAATGATGAATAATGAATAAGAACTGCACTGGGGGAAACTGATTCTCTTAGAAAGAGTCTGAAAACAAGGCAATAAAAAGCAGATTTTTCTGAAGAGCAATGTCTGGTTTTCAGCTTTTCTTCTCTCAACCAGCCTCTGTAACAATTCAACTTTAGGAACCAGTTCCAGGTTTTTCATAAGATTGTCAAGAGAAATATCTATTATAAATGATTCGCTTTAAGTTTTTCTCTACTGATAAACTAAGCAGGGCTAATGCATCAGGCCTGAGCCATGAACCATGATTGTTTAAATTATTAGTGTAATCCTAGGCATGGTTTTAAATTGTGCTGACTATGACTTGCCCAGGTAAACCTCAGGTGTGGTTTGGCGGTTAGTGTAGGCCAAGAACCTTTCCCACTAAGCAAATTAGGTATAGACAGTGTATGTTGGGGGATAAGCAAGTCTAACTACCGAGATGTAGCTGTGACATAAACATTAACCTCAGTGCCAGAAAACAGTTCTTGGCCCATCTGAGTTTAAATAGCGTATAAATTGATGTATGTAGCAGTAATCTGCAAAATTTCCTGAGATGGCTATCTTGCTTTCCTTTGCAGAAATAGAGCTTGTACTAAAACAAGGTTGAAGGTCACTGAGACAAACTTAACTTTCATCAAAGCTATAAGAAGCTTAGTGAAAAATGTACAGCTGGAGTCAGGAACCTTTTCATAATCCTTGTTCTCCAGGGGGCGTCCCAGCTCTCCAGCATATAAACTGTTGGGTCTCCTCCCAAAGCAGAGATCTGGAGATACATTTTTCTTTAATCCTAAAGGAGACACTTGGAGAGTTGTAAAGAGAATCAGCTAGCAGTTAGGAAAAATAATGTTTCAGCCACACTACCCTGTCTGAGACTTCACTAATTTTTCCCAGGCTGCTTTCCCAAGGAGAAAGATCATAGACTTACACCTTCATAAGAAAACCTGAGATTCTCCTTTGCCACTCTCATCCTTCCAATGAGTAAACCATGATTTTCAGAAACTGGTTTTGACCACGGAAAATATAAACACTTTTAAGTATAATCAAGTTCCCTTTAGTCTGGCTCAGCCATAATCAATGATGTCAGACTGCTTCTTTGAATAGCACAGAATATAATTAGGACAGGAATAACTATGTACTTACTACCTGTTAGCAGATTCTGACTTTTCATAGTGAGCTATATATTTAGATTTTATATATAGACATTATTGTTCCCTATATGTCAAATAAGACTCTCTATGTATTTAAAGAAACAGCCCATTTCATATTTATGATAAACTGCTTCACAGTAGGCCACAACTTCTGTAGGATGTCACTTCAGCAATGTTAGTTAATAAGATTAGCATACTTGATACTCAGACCCTTGAATTGTTTGAGGGATTTCTATACGATTATAGAAATACAACAGTCCCTGCCATGTGTTTTGTTAAATTGAGAGAAGACAAGCATGGGCTTGTCTTCAAATAGTTTCAATTAATGAAATCTCTCAGATTTCATTAAGAAATATTCTAGGATGAAAACTTTCTATTTTTCTCCAAAATTGAACATCTCTGCAAAGCAAGAGGCCAGGAATATTAATGAAATTCACAAAAATTGTGATACAATCATTTTTTAAACTACTTTTTTTTTTTTTTTTAGATAAGTGACTAGAGGAACAATACATATTGCTGCCAAGAGTAAAATCCAAATGAGAATGAAAATACATTACCTTTAATTATTTAAATATTATTTCTACTAATTTTATTTTCACAGGAAGAGTTGTATCAGTTCTGCTAGTCTCTTCAGGCTAACATATATCTACATTTTGCAAATCTGGAATCTCTCCATCATTACCAGTTAAGTATAGCGTCATTTTAGCATGTAATATTATTCACTAGTCTGGAGGTACAGTTTCAGAGACAATAGTGCTAACTTATTTTTGTGTTGTGACTTTGGCCCTGTTTTAGAAGGGGGTTACTATACCTATTAATAATCTAAACTATCATGAAATCAGACATTTTTACTTTCATCTCTGATCAGTCTTCTGAAAAAGGTCTTCAACAGTCAAATACTCATTGCCCAAGGGACATTTTTTCATGAGATTAGGGTCAAATTGTATGCAAAACCGCCAAGTAATCAAGTAAAAAGTCTTTAGTCATAAGTGTCTGATTGAACTATTGTTTGGTGGATAATGCTGTTTGACAACCTGCTGAATCCATGCCAGGCAGTACATACTTTCTTCTCATTAGCTGTGACATCTTTTTCAAGTGTTGTATATTACAGAATATTTTAAAGAAATGGGAAAGGTAGAAGGAATCAGTCAAATGTTTATGTATAGAGACTGAACTCATCATGTGAATCTGGCCACTTTCAATGATTTGGAGCATAACAAAGAAATTCTGTGCCATTTTTCTTGAACATGAGAGAGATGAATCATGCAATATGGCCTCACAAAAACATATGTACACGTGAATGTGTGTGTAGGGGAGCTGGAGAAAATAATTAAGGTTTTGACTGATCATTTAAAAACAGAATTTTCTTTAATTTCTTCACACAATAAGTCTCTTGAACACCTTAATGATACACCAACTTGAAATTGCTGCAACTTTTCTTCGTTGATTATAATTAGCACAACTCTAATTTTTAAAGTTACATCTTAATAGCAATGTACCTGATTGAAATTTTTTTTTTCTGTTTGCACCTTATAAAGAAGATAAAAATCTTCCAGAAAGGCTTTGAAAACGTAGTTCAGTGGTAGTAGGGGGCAAGAATGGGACTACCCAAACCAGATAAAATCCCATTATATAATCCCACTGTATAATGTTACAGAAATAGTCAGGAAATCAGATTTCAGACCTCTGAATATCATCTATATTCAAATAATTTCTTCCGATTCAAATCACAACAAGACATCCTAAGCAGATCCATATTCATAGTGCTGAAAATCCATTTTGGTTTAGAATTATGTCTGGCTTTTGGCTTTGCTAATATTTTTAGCAAATACTGCTAAAAGACTGGTTTGGAAACACAACCTCTGGCTACCAAACATTTTCTGTTGCAAAGCTACCAAACCTTGAAGTACAACAGTGAAATTCACCAGGCAGTGATAGACAATCTTATTCTAAAGGGAAAATGAGAAGATTTAAGCCAGTGGCTGTAGATTTCTTCCAAGGCTCCAAAGTACTAATCTCACTGACCACTTCCAGTCCTCTGAGCTACAAGGTAGAACAATTTTGTACCATATCTGTCATCTCCTACAATCTGGAAATAGAATCTGAACAGAAAAAAAAATTTCCCGGAAAAATATTCCAGGATTTCTGGATGGCTCATAGAAGTGACAACTGTTCATGAAGAGTCAAGGTGTTCTGGACTCTTGGCCAAGGTACAGACTGACTGTAGACAGCGAGATGGATGCTTGCAGAACAGACCAGAAGACAGTTATGTCCTCCCTGTCAGAGCTGCAGATGCACAGCAGTATCTGTGTGCTCTGGACACACTGAACACACCACTCATGGGGTATATACAGCTTCCCAGCTCAGATTTCCTGGCAAAGAATGTGGGAAGAGGGGCAAAGAAAGCCCATGAAACAGCTCACTTGGGAATCAAGAAGACATGATCAAGGTGGGCAAACTGTATGGAGAAATGGCAAGATTTCTGGCATATCCCCAGCGCTAGCCCAGTTTAGACACACTTCAGCATATGCTCTTTCACAAACTGGTTAGAAGTGAGCTTTTTCCAGAAAAAGATTCTGTTCTGGAACTTTTACAGGAAAACCACTTTCTGTCCAGGTGGAAGTGAGAGCATCTCTCTTCTCTCTATCTGCTCCTGGCTCAGCTGGTGTTAAGAATTTGCCTGCTATGGTATACCTCCTAGAAGATATTTAGTGACAAGACAACAGGCAGTAGAACAAACACAGAACTGCTGAATTTAAATATTTATTCTGATGTACACTATTTTGCCTCTCAACCTCATCCCACTTCCATGCAGCTTTTTAGGACTTGGATCTCACTTGTTTGCTCTGCAGCACCTTCTCTTCCACAAACTCTGCACCAGATGGATAAAGGAGTAGAAGTGGAAAGGGCATGTAAGTGTATTCTCCACCCACAGCCTACTGTCTCGGCTATCAGTTCATGTATATATGGGCAAATCCGTGACTTAAGTTGTCAGACTTGACATACAACCTTGTCCAACAAAGACTGAGAATCTTGTGAATGTGGGTTTCTACACTACTGAGAGTTTTTAAATTTTGGAAAATTCTTTAATCTAAAATTTTTTAATGTTTTGATATATGCTACAATGATTTAATAATATTTAGTATCAGGAGTCTGAGAGAAGGCTGAATAAATAACAACTCCATTATGTTTTATCAATCAGTTCTGTAATCTGATCAAAATGAATATCAAATTAATTACACAGAATAATCCTTCCATAAGATCATATTGATTATTGCTAGTTATATTACAAAACTTAATTTAATATGACACTTTCTTTTTTATTGCATTCAAGTGGTAATTATGTTTCAGATTTATTCAGACTTTCCCAAGATACATGTATGTTCCATACAAGTATAGAAATCAACTCTTGCACACGAGCATTTTGTGCATGTGGGAAAAATTGTGAGAAAAACCTTTGTTGTTCTTCCTTCGTAGGCAACTCTTAATAACAGAAACAACATGCACTTAAGTGGAGGCAGGGCCCATTTCTAGAATTCTCAGACTAATTCAATCTAGCATTTTGGTAGATAAACAGGATCAAATGATTAATTGAACAGATCTGCTTGAACATGTGCTTAAATGCTCTGCTGAATTTGATATTCAGCTTCCAACTTCTTAAAAATTCCCAGAATTAAACCTCATATTTTCTATTTCTAAATACAGGACAAAATATCAGATTATTTTCACAAGAAAGGGCAAAGCTACTTCCCAAGACAATAGGCACAATCTGATTGCAGGTATATTTCAGAAAGCTCATAATCACTCCTAACACATCCTATTTTGAACAAGTGAAAATGAGAGCCCAGAGTAGCCCAGGAGAAGCCATGCAGAACTCACTTTTTTTCTTTGAAATTGTGAAAAACAATGTCAGAAAGTGAGTACATGGGACCAAGAAAAATCAAATCATGTCTTAATATTTTTCAATTATCAGCTAAACAGTAAGAAGTTAATTTTGGAGGTAATACTTCATTTTCAATACCTGTTAAATTGAAAGAGAAATATAATTTTGAGATGCTTAAATATGCTCTGGGGTTTTTTTGTCTTCTCTAAAGATGTCCGTTGATTTTCTGTAGCTATACATGCATTTCATGGATAATTCTGAAATAAAAATATTTACTTTAAGACTTCAGTAATCTTAAGTATAATCTTAAAGTGGTATGTAGAAGCTATCTGGAGAAGCTAGGTACAGAACAGCATCAAAATGCTTGAATCTTTAAGGTTCTCCTAACCACAGAAATGTTGCTAAAGCCAACGTATTTAACCTCAGGAACACTATGGGATGGTATTAATAAATATATCAATGTCTCTACAGCTACTAATAAAAACATAAAGAAATATTTGCAATGCAAGTAAAATGGCTAATAATTACAGTTTCTTTTATTACTGAGAAAAAGAAAATTATTTTTTTATTTGTATCACTTCCTGTATTTCCTATATTTGTCTGTGTTCTAGGAGGAGATATAATTACTTCTTCTTCCCCTTTTTCTTACACATTTTGTCATTCAGAAAGCACTTTTGAAAGAGATTTTGTCCCTAAAGCACTGTGAGCTTTCCTTGGAGAGACACTCAGTCCTATTTGGAGTGAATGTCAAGTGCTTTAACTGTAGTATTACAGACTCAGAAGAGCTTTGTGAAGTCTCAAGAACCATTACAAATGACCAGGGTTAACAGTGTGGCATATATCTCTTAGGTCTGTTGTGGCTTAATTGAAACCATGGGACACGTCAGACATCCAGGAATAGCATCTGTATATACCACTAGGGCTCATAACTGATAGAGTTCGTAAGTACTAGTGCCTTCATACAAAATCATAGAGGTGTATGAAAATGCCACTTCTGGTATTTCATCTTGTCTGACAGTAGGCTACTTACAACCTTCTTTTAAAGCTGTCTAGCTGGCACTCATACCTCCCAAAAAGACAGCCTTTTGTCCTGTTGCCTTGAAGGTGAAACTCCACAGTGTATTACTCCTGTTCTCCAATTGCTCAGAGCTTAGCCCACATATCCAAATAATCAAGGGAAATATGAGGATACCACTTAAAGGTAACTGAAATTAATCAGGGCTTGAATATGGAGTAAAACAGACTGCTGTGACGGAAGTTACAATTCCTCACATTCTACCTAGGCACCCTTTGCCTTCTTTTAGCCTTTGTCTTTTCCTGAAACCAGCATCCAATAAGGAAAATAACAATACAGAAATAAGGATTACTCCTACTGTTTTATTTCAGTAATATGTGACAGTGTTGCATCCACAGTACTCTTTCCAGATGTACTCATGAGCATGTTTATAAATGTTGGTTTAGGAGTAACTTTTCAAATATTTAAGCAGATGGAGCATCTGCTTCTATCTAGTCTATAAAGAGGGTGGGGTGTTAATAAAGGCTTCATTATTGGCACAGCAAATGTGAGAAAGATTACTGTTGCTTGTAAAAACAATAAACACTGTGAGAGGTGCAGTCTGCATACGGATAGTGAAATCTTTCCAAAGGTCTCTGCCTCTCTCATCATTACACTGTATTAGCAGCCTAGCAAAACAGGAGCTCTCTATTAAAGAGACAGGAGCAAGGCAGGGTAAAATGCTGGAAGAAAAGCCACATGGCAGTAATCATGGTGAATAACTCTAGCTGTAGAATTTCATTAAATGAAATTAACTTTACAGTCACAATAAAATTGGAAATAGTAAAGGTTATGTTCTTTCTGGAGAGAAAAACCTGGTTGTTTCAAGTATAGAGGGAATCACATAGGCATTTTAAAGTGTCTGAAAATGTACTATTAAGCCCTGAAGTTCAGCTACAATGAACCATGAAAGGAGTAGAAATCTACATATAGGTGTAAAGTAAGGTGTAGTATTATTAAAATTACATGAGATCTATGAATCTACATGTGGGTGTGCATGTGCACAGCTGCAAGTCCCAGGAGGGGAAGCTCCAAGGACATCAGTCTTCATTGCTACGGAATGCGACATGTATTAGTTTACTATTCCCTCTTATAGTGTTAGCTTGCTATTCACTTTGCCACTGTTGCCCTTTCCTGCATTAAATGTAATGATTGCAATGAGAATATTGCCAACATTTCTCTTGTCTCCTTGCAGCCCAACAATTGCAATCTCTTATGTGAACTGCTGTTTAATCGCAGAGCTTTCTCTCCTCACAGAGAGTTGTGTTCAGCATATTTTTAGAATTCCTAATAAAAAATTATCACCCTGAAAGGCTTAGAAATCTAAATTGGGGCAGCAGTGGTTTCTGGTTTCCACCCCAAGTCCTGTTGTGCCATTTAGAAAAATAGCATGAGGTCTTTGTTCTCTAAATACCTAAGGCACAGCGTGGTCATTTTGGTGTTCATTTGAATATTCACCAAAACATTTTTATTAGTATTATTTGCATAAAAATAACAATTAGTTTTGAATTAGTTTGTCCTCAGAAAGAAGTCTTCTGTTTACATCTGAAACATGCATACAAGGGGAAGGAATTTTATGGTCATGAGGGGAGAAGGATGGAGAGCATTTGCCAGCCAGAGTTCTTATTTATAAACATACTGATTTCTTCATCTAAAAAAATGAATAAACTAATCAAGGTTGTAGCATCATTTGAGTTACCTGTAATCCTGGTGGCATTCCCTACAGGGCAGTTCCTCAAAGCAAAGCTGTGAGTGTCTCTAGGAACTTCACATCAAAGTGTGTATATATATGTGTATGTGTGTATATATATCTTTTTTTTAATATGCATACATGTGAAGGCTGCCAACAAGCAAACAATATCTTGCAAGTTGGTGACTTGGTATGCTGCCTGGGAGTGACTATTCTGTCATTCAATTTAACCTTATTCAGCTGTTACTTTAACCCCTAGTATTCCCTAACACTAGCTTTTGGGTTTTTCCCTGCTAGTATGTGACCACCATTTTCCTAGCCTAATACAATCAAGATGGAAAGAATAAAATGGATTTATTTTTTTTTATACATAGTGACAACCTTTTTATACAATGCCTTATTATCATATTTAGCCTTACAGTACTAAACCAGAAATTGCTAGTGTGTCTTGATGGGAAATACCACTTCCCAGATTTCAGCCATAGGATCAGAGCTCCAGACTGTATTTCTGTTGAGCAGACTTTTTTACGATTTTTTTTTTCTTTGTAAAGTCCAACAGCACATTCTGAGCAGTGAAAACTATTCCTGAAATGTAATCATGGGTCTTCAGTTCAGGGAAGAACAACAATATATATCCACTGAACAATCAGGAAGTACTTCAGCTGTTACATCATCCTAGTGACAATATTCCAGCACCAATTTTACTTTCATATCTCCTACGTATTACTCAAAATGAGCAGGATTCAAGTGAACATACACAGTCAAATACTTATCAATCCCCTCTCTTATATTCCTACCTGCCCTGCTCTCCTTACTTTTTTTGCTTTTTCTGTATTCCCTCCCAAATGACTTCTTCCCTTCATCTAAATTGACATAATTTAGACCCTTATAATAACACTCCCATGTCCTGTTTTTCTCCAAACCCCAAAACAATGGAATTTTTTTCCATTGTGCCCATTCTTATTTTAGGTAATTTTTTGCCCCCAAATATCTCTTCTAATCTTGAAGATTTGGATTATAAATTCTTTGGGTCAAAAATTGTCTCTCACTCTATGATTATACTTATAACATGGTAATTTCATATTGATATAGTCTTTGTACACACCAAAATAAAATGAATCAATAAGTGGCATTTCACAATACTATTTTTAAGGCTTGTTGAGCCATAGAATGTATACTACACTTTTTTTCCCTTCACTTACAGCTTCAGAATCAACATTCTCTTTATAACCAAAAACTGAGACTAGAATTTAGATATTTTGTAACCTGTATGGGGACAGCCATTTTCATTATTCATCTGATAACATCTTCTTTCTTCTAGCACACTGTTACTATCAACCTTTTACTTTTCCATAAATAGCATAAAATGAGCATAACAATACATTCCATTGTTATGGGTTTAATTATTATTAAGCGAAGGATTGTTGACTGGTCGCTCTCTCTGCCCTTTTCAGAATGAACAACCACAGAAAATGTAATCTTTTCCCTCAATCAGTTTTATTATTCTCAAAGAGATTAACTAGGAGAAGGACTCCATGAAACAAGCTGTGACACTGATTATGGAACAGGAAGGTTTGAAAGATCCCTGATAGCCATGGCTGAATATAAAAACGTACATGAAGTAAAAATTAGGATAAACCAAAAAAATTTTTTAAGGATGAGTAAGGGAAGTACCAAAGAGGCACATCAAACAGAAAGCTCTTGTGTTCACTCAAGCAACCCAAAATCTAAATGTGAGGACAGTGAAACCATAAAGAGAACGAAATCACACCACTCTTCACTACATCAGCAGTTCGCTGAATTTTTTCATTCTCTTTGTACTAGTATGCTATTAGGTAGATTTCACATAAGAATCCATGTGTTTCAGAGGAAACTGAGGTGAGTATGTGTGGAGGAAAGTGTACTATATTCTTAAACTACAATGAAAAAACTGTAGGACTAGGATGTCTTCAGGCAGAACACAAGAAACAAGAATAGCTTGTGCCATTATATAGTAACTCTTGTCATCCAGACTTCTTAGAAGACAATAAGGGTGGTGGTCTTCCTTAGTGGCCTGAAGCTTCTTCTCCTCAATAGTGTCCCCTGCAGATTTAGTTGGACATTCATGGCCAGTGTGCCAAAAGGAACTTTGAGTAACTCTCATAAGACACTGGCCTCTGAGAGTTCCCTACAGAATCATTAGGTCTCCTTACTTCCAGTCACCACAGCAATGATGGTAACTAGGGAACATCACAACTGTGAGAATTTAGTGACTATCTATATTTTCCTCAGACACTCATCTGGCATCACTTCCATGCAAAAATATAGCATAATATGGTAGAAGATGCACTAAACGTGGAAAAGAAGGGATAACTCACTGAGGTGAAGACCAAACTCAAAGAAGAAGTATTTAGACAAAAAAATAGAAAATCTAAAGAAAAAAGTTACCATCACAAGTCCACTCATCTGGCTTTGATATCTGGTTGCTGAGCAACATGTTCATTCGTAACAATCATTGAGCTTGATTAAACATGGTTTGTCTCTTTGCTGGAGGTGATATAAAGATTTCTCAGTCTGTAATCAAGACACTGCCAAACTTTGAAAAATACACAATAAACCAGCAAACTTCACCTGAAATCCAATTTATTTCATACTCTCTGACAATAATTTCTGTAATGAAGTGTTAGAGGTTTAGTCAATCTTACTTCTTTACTTCATGCTTTGCAACTCAATTATGCTGCTATATAGGGAAATGATTATAGCACTTGAGAAGCACTTTTTATTTCCAAAGCCCTATTCAAAAGCTAATTACTAAAAAGTGATATAGCTTGACCTCTCTGGCTGTATATCCTGGCAGGGCTACACTCAAGGGGCAATTCTGGGAGGTTAGCAGCCCTCACAGTCTGTCCTGAACTGTGGCACAGATTTCCTGAATTAGTCTTGTGAGATAACTTAAGTACAATTTTTGCTGATCCTAGTCAAACTCAGTCTAAACAAATAACTTACAATTACTTCATTAGGATTTCATTAGTCCAGCTGATATACACTACTCTGTGTATAGCCCTAATGAGGGATCCTCACGGTGAACAGCGTAAAAGAGCAATAGTAAATAGACAAAGAATGAAAAAATTGTCATTGGACATGAATATAGTTTTTACTTCAAATGAGCAGTGAACAGAGTAAAAATATATTTATCAAGACTTTTCAGCCTCAAAGTATTTCCTTAAAACCTTGAAGCATTCACAGAGCTAGTTCCATGGTCATTAACTGTGGAAAACTGTCCGCGTAAATACTATCTTCTTGTAGCACAAAACCAGAAGACACATAATAATTAGGGTACCAATAGAAAAGATTTAATGTTAGCTTCATGGTTTAGCCTCTTGGTTAACGTTTGCAAGCTACATGAAGCTGTTTCATGTTCAGCTTTTTGTCCCTCAGAACCCCCAGGTCCCATTCAGCATGTCTACTCCCCACACAGATCGTAGACTGTACTGAGCATTTTTGGCTATTTTGTCTCAGGTGCATGACTTTTCACTTCTCTTCATATTGTTTTTGCTAGCTCACTCTTCCAGCCTCACCATGTCACTCCCTTCATCTCACCGCCCAGTTTGGTGTCATTGGCAAACTTACTGATGATGTTTTCAATCCTATCACCCAGCTTATTTATGATGTTGAACATTGATCACCATGACTTGTTAGCCAGTTTCCTACCCATCTTTCAGACCACCCATCCAGTCTTTATTTTGACAGTTTGTCTAGAAGTTTTACAGTTTTATAAATTGTCTTCCTCACATACTGCATATTAGGCAGTATATACTTCCACAGCTAATGGTTGCACTCATAAAATGAACTTGAAAAACTAATTGTTATTTGCAACTACCATTGAGTTTGCCCCTATAGTTTTCCAGTTGAGGTGGTGCATTATTTTCTTTATTCCCTAGAGAATTTTTTCAAATGCAGGAAAGGCACGCACATATCTTAGTTTGCCATATGCTTTAATGTTCACTAAAATTAGTTTGGAACAAAAACTGGCTAGAAAACACAATTTCTAGTGTGTCTGCAGAGTAATATCCCTGCTTGTAACGAACAAAATGTAATCTTTCCAATCAGTTTACACTCTGTTTCTTGGTATGACACATATGGTAAACTGATGTAACCTTAAATGAATACCAGTAGTAATAATAATGAGAGAAGATCCACAAGAGAGGAGACACATTATAGCATGTTTCTGCCTTACAGTTAATGTGACATGCTGATTCAGCGTTAGACACTAATGTAAATAAACAGTGTGACTAGCCAGTCAGAGAAAGCAGATTTGGCCATAATGGCAATTGAATATTACAGTGATGAAAGGCAAACAAAGTTCACATCCAGAGCTAAGTGAATATAAACCTGTAGCAAAGTCTCTTAAAAAATAATGTTATTAACTAATGCCTTAGGAAAATTTGTACTTGTATAGATCTCTTCAGTTCCTGCATGAGTGAAGCATGATCAGTTTGTGATATTCACTTCTTCCATACTACAGTGTATTTTATACAAAATTAAACACACACTATGCAGAGGTAAGTACTGTTGTGTCATGCCATTTTCTTAATTTGGATTCTAGTCACATAAGTGTCCTTACATAACTTGTTATTTTCTTATTCTTATATGTTCAATAAACTACACATTAGATCACTTTAGAAATCCAAGGTTATATTTGATGATACCCTGCTCAAAATACAATGTGTTCCCATGAGAAATGAGTTTATAAAAACGCTTTGATGGCACAGCTCTGTGTCAAAGATATGGACTGTAGTTTCTAAATTTACACTTGAGAAAAAAATTGTGGAGCCTTGTTTTCTGGTCGTTGGTAAGGTTAAAATGTGAATTAAAATAGGCAC
>NW_010240849.1:2590-29678 GCF_000690775.1 Eurypyga helias | reverse complement strand
CCTACATAAGAAATTAGACATAATAGAAGTATAATTAATAATGATCCAGAAAACTTGGAAGTAGTTCAAAGCAGTTAATTTTAACACCCATTGTCTGAAAAATTAACTAGAAAAGCTTCCAAAAGAAAAACCATTTGGAGAAATTCATATCTAGAAAATTCATTGCTCTGGTCTTCTGTGAGTAGTTGTATGTGATATCATCCAGGTTTTATATCTGATTTCTAAATTCCATTGCATGTCACATATATATGGATGGCCAATGAGATTTCTAAATGTAGATAAAAAGCACAATGACGTTCAAATTCGTAAGAAATCTTGGACATAAAAGACGTTTTTCAGACATAGTAATTTCTTAATTCTACCCCAATTCAATCTTGATATGATAGCTGTAAAATGCAGCTTAACTTCTCATGAAATATTTGCTCAGGCTAAGCAGTTAAAATATAAAGGAAAATAGTTGCAAAACACTACATGAAAAATGTATGGGAACCTAAATATATTATGTACACCCAACACTTCAAAATCAAACCTTTTTTTTTTTTTCTTCTGTTGACCTGATAGTTTAAATACAAGATCCCTTGGATCTAGATTAGGTTCTGCAACAAGAAATAATTATGTGATGAAAAATTCTAAAGAATAAAGATACTTTTGATTGACCACAAGTATATGTGGGTTATTATTGGACTACATAAACATGTTATTCAAATTTATTGACCTTGTTACAAATTTAAATCCACTAAAACAGCACCATTGCACTATTGAGTATTGGCAAAGCATGTAAAAGCTGTTCTGAGGTAAACGTGGAAGCTTTTTCTAGGTTAAGGAAGCTGAAAATTTTTGCCTCAAGAAATGGCTGTCTCTCTTTTTTCTTTTTTTTTTTTTTTTTTTTTTTTTTTTTTGGTTAGCAAGCAGGGCTGTTACTTAGCAATTTGTTTAGCAGTGAAATAGCTAGTGTAATTTAAACTATTGTTCTGTTTTTGTGGGAATATAGTATTGAGTGAAAATGCAGCTGTTCATACTGCTGCAGAACAACTATTTTAAGCTAACTCTAGACTTGAAAAACAATTTTATGGGACTTTCTACTTGTCAATCTACTTGTCATTTAGATAGGGAAAAAAAGTTCCTTTTCTGGAGTCAATTCTAACTTAGAAAAGGAGGTGTTATATATCCTTCCTGTTATAGATATTTATGTTTTGACCTTTGATTAAGCCTCAGATTGACACAAGTCCATGGCAAACAATCAGTTAAGAAAGAGAAAAATTTATTTCTGTATAAAGATGCAAAGAATTAAAAAGGACTAAGACATCTAGAGAAAGTAGTTTGAAAGCTTTCATCAATAAAATTTATAGAATTTTTCATAGTAATTTCTAATTGTATTTCATCAGTGTAAAACAAGAAAGTCAGGGTTCTAGAAAATTTCCTAATATTCTGCTTTGCAGTTTTATCACTCTTTTCATGAAAGGTATGAGAGATATGTTCTGAAATTGTCTTGAAAAGGGAAGAGAAGGATTAAAAATATTATGGGTAGGATAGGTGAGCTTTTACAGGGAGAAATCCAATGCTCTCATACCCACAGAAAAATATGATGAAATATAGACATATAAAAGAAAATCAGTTAATTTGAAAAAAATAGATTCTGCATATTGCCATATATGTGATGATAGCTCAACCTCTTTCTCAGTCCAACAGATTGTATTAGTGCAGTCACCTCTTATTTCATTAAGATACTATTATGAGGAACTGACACTTCATATGTGATGGAGAATATTTTTCCATACACTTTTCACTGTTATCCTCTATTCAAAAGGTCAGTTTTCCTGTTTCTAGTCTTCTCTTGAAATTTAGGTGTTATTCAAAAGAAGAATAATCAGTGTTAACATATGATATGATTGTGGTAATTCTTATCTTTGCTGCTAGAAATGAAAATCCAATTGATTTTGGAAGCTATGTTTCACGCATGCTTATGTACTTTGATCATTAATTGAACAGCACAGCAGTGAAAAATGGAAAGATTTGTCTAGACAAGTGGGATTACTTTTAAGTGAGAACAATTAGCATTATTCCATTGTATGAATTGCCAGGTACAAACCACTCCCAAAGAGAGAGTGGAGACACTTAGTTTAGAATAGTTACTCTTCATCTTAGGGAATGTTCCTTTACCTCAAATGTTAAACAGAGGGACTAGCTGTGACTAGACAGGTGATATTTAAATGGCTAATATCAGATGAGATAAATCCTACCCAATAATTAATCGCTTCCCACAATGAGACTTCATCCACATTAAGCATTAAATACAGTCAACAGTATCCCAAATTCATTTATGTTGTTTCCAGGCTTTATGCTCGATTAAATGAATGACATTTTATTTATTGCAAACCAACTAGAAGCCATTATGTTTTGCACCTGGGGACAAATTCTAAAAATCCCGTAATTCCTCTCTTCCAGGCCAGGATCCATCTGTTTCTGGATAGCCAGAGTCTTTCTAAAGCTCCAAAGTCACCATCTGAGATAAGACTACCATATGTCTAGATTTTCCATGACACACTGTCTTTTCCAGCTGGAAATTTTACCATTCAGGATTTTGAACACTTCTATTATTTGTCCAGGAATTATGGGCATATAGCCTGCTCAGTAACAGCTAACTATTTCCTTCTGAAAAATCCTAGTTTGAAATATGGCAGCTTTAATTAGGGAAAACCATCTGTCGTTGCTGTAGTGCTCAGTTTTAAGCATAGCTAGATATACTATCTGGACAGCTGCAATTTTGCAATTGCTGCACTAATCAACAGGTTTTGGCTACAATTTTTGCAGCAGCATCAGTTGCATTTACATTTTCTTTTCCAGCTGCAGCTGCACCAACAAGAGAATGAAAAGAGGGGAATGACAAGGAAGCAGACCATCCAGAGTTGCTGATTCACAAAGGACTTTGGGATCTCTTCACTTCATGTTTTAGTGTGTGAAGCTAAAAGGAACTGAACAATGGATACAGACCTCAAGATGACAACAGGAATAGCAAACTGCACTGCTGTGCAGTGCTCCTCTGACATACAGAGCCAGCTCACTGCTGTGAGAATTCATTGTCCATTCACTAGAATGTGACTGTTGGCATACTGAGCCCCCCAACTCTAGCTTGACACTGGCACTGGCTGCTCAATTTGTCAGAGGCAGATCAGCTATTAATGTTGTTACAGTGGAAACGAATAAACCTGTTAAAAATGTTCCATTGCTGCAAACTCCAAAACTCTAAAACTCAAAAATCTAGTGGTGTTTTGGCACATGAGAATAAAGTTACCTAATTGCACTGGCAACATGCAGGGACCCACATTTATATCATTTTTGAGTGCAAGCCTTGAATTTATAAATGAAATTGTCTTTCTAGAAGAAAAACCTTGCTAATGTGCATTGGGAGAGTAAATGGCAATGGTATTTCTTTAGGAGCACTAAGTTGTTTTTCTTTCTGCAGAAAGTCTAATTTTACCAGAAAAGACAACACCACAGATGTTAATGATGAAACTTCTACTGTTATTCAGAAAAGTTTGCTAACGTGCCTTCCCCATGGTTTATGAAGTCTGTTTCAGTAACTTCATAAATCTATGGAAATCTAATGGATTACAGGATAGAACAAGTGCCTAAATATTTGTAAAGTCACAGCAGAATACCCACTTCTCTTATCTTTTTATTTATGCTTGCTATATCTGAGAATGTGTCAAGTGACAGGACCTTCTCTTTAACTGTTTCCTGTGTTTAGCCCAGGTGGTTATCCTTTCCACCAAAAAGAGGGAGCTGAGAGATGTGGTAGATCATAGAGACTATAGGAATACTTTCTTCCTCTCACCTTCTCATAAGTCCAGATAGAGAAATGCCAGGCAACTGCCAATAATTCCTTGGATCTTCATGGAAGAGAGTGAGGTTGTGTGGTCTTCTACTCAGTGTCCTCCAGTCTTTCTCACTATTTCATCCTTTTCTCCTGTCCCAGCTCCTCCTTTTTTTCCACTCATCATCTGCCATAATCATTTGGATATTCCTCATTTTATTGTTGCTCCCAGGAATTGGCTAGTGCCTGTCTTTAGGGGGAAAATCAACAAAGACACAGTTGTAAACAGGAATATAATGAAGTGTTAAAACAATACACTCACATGTAATTGTCTATCCACAGGCCAACACACTCTCAGTGTCCAGCCTTCTTCAATTCAAAGATCTTTCTGTGCCAAATGTACATAAAAATATTTGGTAACTCTTTTACAGTCATTGCCTAGTCTCCTCATGAGGCAGTGTGAATATTTGGCATCCCAAAACCTAATTTTGTCAAGGAATTACACAAGTCCAATATTCCACTGCTGTCTGTTCTAAATCTCAGTTCTGGGTCAGACAACAGACCCTGGTCTTTCTTTCCTTAGTCATTTCTGTGGTTCATTAGCCAGTCTTTAGGTGGCTATTGAGGTATCCTGGAGAGAGGGATATTTTGGCACTATTCTGTATTTGGTTGTTAGGATCAAGAAGTTTAGCCTTATAATTTTCTGAACCAGGCAAGAAGGAGCTACAAATGTTCAGGTAAAGAGTTTACAGTCACACTCCCGGCAGTCTGTAAATTGGGATTAGTCATCCTGGGACAGATTCAGTGAGGGAGGAAAGAGAAAGAGAAGTCAAGAAGTTCTATTGATTGAACATACTTTACATCTGGGGGACATCTCTTCATCACTTCTACCAGCTACTGGTGCAGCTGCTTGTTGCCTTGTATAGGAAAGCCTCATCCTACCAACATATCCTTTTCCTTGCCTGCTCTTCTGCTTCTAATGTCTGAGAAATTGTGATGGGGTTCTCTATTGTCTCTTTTCCTGTGCTCCTCTTGCTTATCAACTAAATCTTCCTTTTATGGAAAACCCCTCTTCATTCCCAGAGGTTTTCTGAAGTTCTCTAAATGTTTCTGACTTGCCCCTGTCTGAGAGTCCTATGCCCATAAGTAAGAAAATACACAGGCACTTGTTGCTACTGGTTCTGTTTCTATGGAGGAAAATGATTAGAACATTTTTGCAAGACTGGGATGATATTTTCGGAGTATCTTTCTCTTGTCTTGGTAGACAAGAGTGTCCTTTTCTTCCCTGTCTGTCATGTGAACTGGACAATGGGGAATTTCCTGAACACAGAGAGATTGTAATAACTGGGTGATCACCGTAAAAGGATACATTTAATTGCTGCTGTGCTTTACTCCATTTAACATCCAAAAAACTGCATGAGCCTGGAAGACCTGGGACCAACATTCCTGTTAAGAATGCCTATGACTTTATGTGGTGTGGGTTGAGATGAAATGGAAGCTGCAGGGAGAGCTTTTCTACACCTATGATACACCCTTATCACTAGAGTAAACATATGGGTCCAAAGTAATTTATAGCCTGATGAAGACAATAAATAACTTGGACTAGCTCCTCAGCTGCTACAAAAGCTAATGGAGCTAGTCTAATTGAACCTTCTGAGCTATATGTCGCTGAGTAGTATACATTTTTTTTATGTTTAGGAGCTAAAATCCATGTTACTGAAGTATTATGGAGACATACAAAGAAGGCAATTTTGCATTAAATAACAAGAGATAGATCCTTCAGATAATCAAGAAACCAACAGCAGATTTCTTGCAGAAATAGGTACACCATACTGTCTAGAGGTCTAGATACTGTGATATTTAGTTATCATTTTTCCTGGTCGGAATATGTCAGATCAAGTCTCCTACCATCTCCCAAAATGCAACATATCGTGAAGCTGCACACCTACTTCTTTCCCATATAACACAAAACTGCAGGTATTTTTTTTTTTTTTACATGTCAAAACAATCTTTCTGGAGGTGGTAGTCAATATAATATATTTCTAAGTTTTTACAGTGTGTTTTGTAGGTAGTTAGTCAATAAAAATACCTAACAATTATCAGTCATTAGTTTCTCAAAGGCTCCTTTACCTTTAAATCATTGGAGCAATGCTCTCATAAAATACATCCTGTTTACTATTATTTTTTTATATGGGATGTAGCTGTCACACC
This sequence comes from Eurypyga helias, assembly GCF_000690775.1. Classification (NCBI taxonomy): domain Eukaryota; kingdom Metazoa; phylum Chordata; class Aves; order Eurypygiformes; family Eurypygidae; genus Eurypyga; species Eurypyga helias. The sequence goes on along the minus strand of NW_010240849.1, from coordinate 23,653 downwards.
ATTACAATTAACTTCTGTCATCTGGAAACAGGGAGAAGAACTTATCTTCTTTGTACTATATGGAAAATAATTACCAGTGATATTCTGTAACATAACTGAAGGAGAATTTTTACATCATGAGTTGACTTCTGTCTAATTTTATAAGACAAATACATTCAAAAATGAATGTATTACATATGTTACTATGATGATGTTACTTTAAATTTCAGAAATTAATTCTTCCATCTGAACAATCAGATCATATTTCTAAAGCCTTAATAAAGGTCTACCAAACAATAAAATATTTTTTTTACCCAGATATGCTTCACAGGGTCACAGAAACCTGAGGAAACATGAAGTTGTTTTGCAAAACAATTCCATCATGTCCTTTTTAACATGGTAATACAAAAAGGTAACTAGCAATAATTGTCAAATCCTACTAGATTTAAAACCTTATTTAGCTCAGATTAGCAGCTGAAATTTCAGATATTTTTATTAATTTAGTGAATCTATTCAAATATTATGAGTAATGATAATAAACCCCTCTAGTCTGCAGTTCAGTCAGCTTGGGCAGACTCTCAAACATGCACAGAATCTTCCTGAGAACAGTGGGGTTCCTACCAGGATGAAAGGTCTAACCACATTCACTTTACCGCAGGAACTGTTTCCTCATGAATTATGCAGATATCACTCTTACCAGTAAGTCTTGAAAACAAGTTCTTTTCCAGCTTTTTCTTCCTTGTCCATCTAATATCAGAACTGGAAGAAAAGCAGACTGCAGACATGAGAATGAATAGTGGGAAGCAGCAGATATAACCAAACCTTGCATATATCCAAGAAGAACCAAAATGTTTCAGCTTGAAAGTGTGAAGAATTCCTTGACTCATGATCAGAAAAAAATGGGTTTAAAAAGACTATGTGAAAAACTGTTACTGAGAGGTATTTCATATTTCCCATTGTAACATAAGGGGAGGAGGATCTATGTATAAAACCACAATAAACTACTGACTGGAAAATTGCAAAAATATCCTTGCCATCCTTCAATCATAATTTATTGCCATAAAAAGAAACAGGTTCCGTATTTCTTCATGATAAGAACAGTGACATATATAAATACCTATGTTTGTGTACAAATTCCAAATTAATCAATTTTTGATGCCTGTAGGGGAAAGACAATCTATAAAACAGTGCAAACAATTTCAAAGAAATAGGAACCGTCATGGATCAAATTTCTGATAAAAAAAATTACCCCTGGGAAATTCAGATATTTTTTCATGATGATTTTACATCTTTACACAATGTAAAGATCCTCTCTTCATTGGGTAGGTGATCTGTGGCAGCAAAATAAATATCTTCCCATTCCTGGTCATTATCTGGTATGGAGATTAAAAAAGAACAGCAAAGCAAACATCTGCAAGAAGACTTGCTCATTTGAAAGATTAAGTCTAATATAAAATTACTTTATCTTGTCTTGCAACTATTTGGAAACTCATTAAATTTACAACAGTCACTTCATATGGAAATTACTTCTCTCCCTTGAAGAGCACTGTTAACTGTAGTCACGTATTTCATGGTTCATGATTATATGAACTTGCCCTGTTTCAGCAAAGAGCTTGAAATCTGTACAACATTAATGCAATGACAAGGCGTAAGTATAGAGCTCAGAGTGTCTTTCTTGCCTTTTCTTCACATCTCCCTACAGTGAGGCTGACAGTGCATGTATTGCTTTGCTAACTGAGCATTAGATTAAGTGGACTGGTGTATTTGTTGACTGGATTTTAGCAAATAAGTGAAAGAAGTAATTGCCATCATAAGCAGAGCAACAAATCCGCTTTACATTTTAATTTCATGTGTTTGTATGGGATCTTAATCCTTAGGACAGTTACACCCTACTGTAGCTAGCTATAAATGTGAGGCATAAAGTATCCTTCTAATAGCATGTCATCAGCATCTGCATTTTCAGCTTAGGAGAAATAGTTTTGGAAAGGTTGATGCATTTGGAAATATTAAGGTCAATATTTTCATAGAATCATAGAACCGTTTGGGTTGGAAGTGACCTTAAAGATCATCTAGTTCCAACCATCCTGCCGTGGGCAGGGACACCTTCCACTAGACCAGGTTGCTCAAAGCCTCATCCAGCCTGGCCTTGAAGACAGCCAGGGATGGGGCATCCACAGCTTCTCTGGGCAGCCTATTCCAGTGCTTCACCACCCTCTTCCTGAAGAACTTCCTCCCGATATCTAATCTAAATCTCCCCACTTTCAATTTAAACCCATTACCCCTTCCCCTGTCACTACAGGCCCTTGTAAAAAGTCCCCCCCCAGCTTCCTTGTAGCCCCCTTCAGATACTGGAAGGCTGCAATGAGGTCTCCTCGGAGCCGTCTCTTCTCCAGGCTGAATAAGCCCAATTCTCTCAGCGTTTCTTAATAGGAGAGGTGCTCCAGCCCTCTGATCATCTTCATGGCCTCCTCTGGACTCGCTCCTACTGGTCTATATCCTTCTGATGTTGGGGGCTCCACAGCTGGACGCAGCACTCCAGGTGGGGTCTCATGAGCAGAGTAGAGGGGGAAAATCCCCTCCCTCAACCTGCTGGCCACACTTCTCTGGATATAGCCCAGGATACGGTTGGCTTTCTGGGCTGCCAGCGCACACTGCCGGCTCATGTTCAGCTTTTCATCCACCAGTACCCCCAAGTCCTTCTCCTCAGGGTTGCATTCTATCCATGTACTTCTATTTGGGATTGCCCCGGCCCAGGTGCAGGACCTTGCACTTGGCCTTGTTGAACTCCATGAGGTTGGCAGTGGCCCCCCCTCTCCAGCCTGTCAAGGTCCCTCTGGATGGCATCCCTTCCCTTCAGCATGTCGACCGGGGCACACAGCTTGGGGTCGGCGGTGCACTTGATCCCATCATCCATGTCACTGACAAAGATGTTAAACAATACCCGTCCCAACACTGACTCCTGAGGAATGTCACTTGTTACTGGTCTCTACTCAGACATTGAGCCGTTGACCACCACTCTCTGAGTGAGACCATCGAGCCAGTTCTTCATCCATTGAGCAGTCCACCCGTCAAATCCATGTCTCTCCAGTTTCAAGACAAGGATGTCATGCGGGACAGTACCGAAGGCTTTGCACAAGTCCAGGTAGATGACATCAGTTTCCCGTCCTCTATCCACCAGGGTGGTGACCCCATCGTAGAAGACCACCATATTCATCAGGCATGATCTTCCCTTGGTGCAGCCATGTTGGCTGTCACCAATCACCTCCTCATTCTCCATGTTCCTTAGCATGATTTCCAGGAGGATCTGCTCCATGATCTTGCCAGGCACAGAGGTGAGACTGACTGGCCTGTAGATTTTGCAAGCTGATCAAATACTGTAATTTTTAGGAAGAAAATTGCAACGCCATTGCTTTTTATAAAAGTTGTAAACAAGGTCAGGGACTTTTAAATAATTGCTGCAATGAAAGCTAGTCATATATTTAGTAAATAGAATTATCCATTTGTAAAAAGTTTTAGAAACCAGTATAATCTAATGTTTCTATTTAGTTTTTACCTACCAAACTTATTAGTATAAACACCAAGAAATCCTTGAACTTGAATGTGTTTCTTCAGAGTAATATTAGCTTATATCACATAATGCTTTCACTGGTGGATTAAGATTCTTAACCTAGTGGTTAAAAAATTTACTTAGTTTTTTTAGCTACTTACTTATTTACTTGTTTTTTGAGACAACCTGTTGGTTCACACTTGTGGGTCAAGGAGCTCAGGACAGGTTCATGCTGGGACCCCAGCCCTGCACCCAAATCAGGCCCTGCTGAGCCCAGTATGGATCCCCATGTGGACCCCAGCTATGACTCATGGGGCATCCCCACTTCTGCTGCTCCCTGATGTCACATTGTACATTTTCCCATTCTAGCTGTTGTTGGATGAAATAATTTGCCTTGGTTAGATGTTTAGCTAAGATCAGAATGGTTATTTCTCTTCTAAGTAGAATGCATGAAATCACAATGTTGCATCACTGGTTGACTTCTAAAATTTATGATTTGTATCTTCTAAGCTTGGTGGTTGAGTATCTGATTTTAAAACAGGCTGGCTATGACCAATGAGTGGATAGACATAGTCAGACAAATGTACTTTTATTTATAAATGACCTACCATAAAATCTACCCTCTCTTCAATATATGAAACACTCATCCTCAACAATGTTTTTAATTATGATACACATTTGCACTGTTCCAATTGTTGAATGGCACGGCACCAATATGTATATCAGCTCAAGATCTAAGACAATACACTTTCTTACCTATTTTAGCTGTCTTGTAAACTAACCTATGATTCTATTTCTTTCCTCAAGAGATCTTCCACACAGTGGAAGGATCACATAGTGTCAGTGGGTTGAAATATGTATATTTCAACAGTACAATGCTTCTGCCTGTCAAAGCCTTGCAGAGCTTAGTTGATGCTGACGTGTTGCATCAGTAATGTAGATATCGGGTAAGGAATTAAGAAAAGATAGAAGCATTGATCACTCAGTGTAGTTAATATCTACACGTACCTAAAAAAGCAGCTCTTTTAAGAGGCTATTATAGATTGAAGCAAAATGCTGAAAAAATAGAGAGACTGACAGATGCAAATATGGTCTAGAGAACAAGTCTTACATAGAGCTACTGAAGGAATTGGGGTTGTTTAGTCTGGAAAAAAGGAGACTCAGGTTAGAAATTATTGTTCTTTACAACTACTTGAAAGGAAGATGTAGCAAGATGGGTATTAGTTTTACATATGGACTTTATGACCTTAAAGGTCTTTTCCAACCTAAACAATTCTATGATTCTATGAAATACAAACAAACAAGAACATAAGAGAAATGAACAGTGGGGAAAAGTATGTATGTGGTTGATGTGGTTGATATGATAAGGTTGAATGTATGTGCATGAACACACTTTTGTACATATACACAAATATTGCTTTAAGTGGGAAAAATCAGAATGCAGTAGAGGTCCACTCATTTATGCATCCTGCAACTTTATACTTATGTTAGCTGTCTATATTTATAAACAATGGAATCAGTGATAAGCAAAAGATTGAAGGTACAAGCTTACCTTGACAGTCCTCAACCCGTGAAGATCTTGTACAGAGAAATCTCTTTTGTTGGATGAATATTTAAAGCAGATTGAACCATTGCTCAACATACAATCAAACCAGACACTTGTAGACTTAATTATGAGTGATAACCCAAGCCAGAACTTCAGTGCTGGCTCACTTCACTCCTTCATCTGTGTACCCTCAGGGATTATAATTCTAACGCCTCTTTCGCTGAGAAAATTATATAATTAAACTAGCTTTCCTAAGGAAATCAATTACTCCTCAAATTTTTAATTTTATTTTTACATCCCAGAGCCATCTTTGGGACTTCATATTGAAATGACACACCTACAGCATTATTTAATGTCACTTTTGGTTTTAATTTTCCTAGAAAACATGTTTTTACTTTTCTATCCTTACCCTTCTCTAATATCCCCAGGCACCTGGACATTTTCTACTTTATGTTTTAATTTAATGCTTTTGATAGGGCTGATATTATACTCACATAATCAATCTGTCTATATGCAGATAACAGTTATTTCTGTTTCAGAAATGTCATATCTACCTGTGTAACCTACCATTCACTTCACAATTGTTCTTTCAGTCATGCTTTCTTCTAGGCACATGCACACATGTACATGTGTGAGTGTTGAGGTATATGTAGAGATATATAATAAAACAAATTCTTGCCTGGTCAGATTTTCTTACATATTTCAAATTTATCCTGTCTAATGAGACACCTTCTAGCAGTAGTCATGTTGACAGTGAAAATAATAGCTTTACAAAAGCAGTAATCTGTTGCTGTACATTGTTATATTGAAAAATGGATGCTCTAATTTTGAGTACATCTTTTTATTGAATGACTACACTTTATGATGGAAGATACATGTAAGAGAAGAGCATTCCTAATCAGCAAATGTTCTGATAAAGAGGACCAATTAATCTTTGTCTGTTAGAAATCAGGATAGGAATTAACTCCTATAAATTATTGTGAAGATCAAGTTGAAATAAAACTTAAGGATATTAAAAGTTTTTTGCAACCCTCCTTTCATGCTAAGTGCAAATTACTTTGCACTCATGTCAGACTATGCCTTAATACAATTTCTGAGATTTGATATGTCAGTAATGCTAAGAAAATCTGAAAACTATAAATTATCCTGGCAGTGACTATTACCTAAACCTGAGTGACTAGTTGTATTTAGGTTAGCTCTTCTTTTCTTGTTGTTATCTTTACAAAATTTACCTTAACACAGCCAGGTCTGTGGGAAAGCAAGCTATCAAACAAGAAGCTCAGCTGCAGCTCTGCTTGCCCTGGCCACTACTGCACAAAGGACTCAGGAACACCAAGAGCTTCTAGCCTGATTTCTAGCAGATCCTAAGTGCAGCCTTTTGACTGGCCACACAGGTTGTTAAGAAGCTCTTGGTTCATTGACATTATGGTCTTAGTCTTTATGTATTAGACCGATACAGAGTACTTTTCTTTGGCCTTCTTAATGCCACAAAGAAAACTCTTTTACTCACTTGCTGTGAGCATAATCACAGTGTTTCAGAAATCATGGCTGATGATTAAATACTGCATATTTCTGAGTTCTGAGTCAAGACAGTTAACAGGAAACTTAAAATCCTTTGCAATGCTGACCTTGTCATTCACTTTTACCACTACCTTCAAAGAAAAATCAAGAAAAGAACAACAAATTCACTCTTTTGCAACATGTAAGATAGGTTTTTGAGGGATTCTTTAGCTAACAATATTACTGAGACATTAAAAAGGTAGACCTAAAACATCCATTAAGATTAAATGCAATAAAATTCACAAGTGAAATTAATTTCACTTGCATGAAGTCAGTAATCAAGCTGTGTAAAGAGAAGGGTGGAGGCCTTCAGGTTCTTTATTTTATCCTTCCAACCTGCTGCCTAGGCTGCAGGATACAGAGCTCCCCCAGAGCCTTAATCTTCCACCTGCAGACTAAAGAATCTAGCAGATTCTTTAGTACCCAGAATCCTGGTACAAACAGACTTGTATAAACCTGCCTGTCTTGGCATACCTTGTGCAGTCCTTCCACCTATGCCTCTCCTGGGGATGCACAGCAGTATGCACACAGAAACAGAACCTGACTCTGGAGTATTTATCATTCCTCATCCTACCAGCAGATGTTTTCAGCTAAGAGTATTATTCTTGATTGTAGGCTAATTTAGGCCTCTTTTATAAGCTAAAAAATTCTTCAGGGTGGATTAATAATGCAGAAATGTTGAGAGGGTACAAATTTTGTATTGTCTGAAAAATGTTATTAGTACTATGGATTGATAAGCAATATTAGGGACTATTTTTAAAACTTAGGTAGCAAGAACAGTGTTATTAAGATCAATCAATGCCCATAAAGCTTTCAATTATGAAAAACAGTTTTGCTCCAGTATTTTGTTGAAAACATTTCAGTTGTATTTTAAAAATATCACCAATCACCAAAAGAACAAACTTAGTGCTGTTTTTCCTTTTACTGACATTAGATAGCATAGTTTTTGATGCAATACTATACTTACATCTAAGTTTTGCTTACAAATCACAGCAAAATTTTCAGGAACCTAGAAAGAAAATCCCTGTCATGTGGTAAGCTCTAGTCAATGGTATGTCATCCACTCTGGGTCTCAGTTTAGTTTAAAAAGGCTTAACAATTGTCAATTTAAAGAAACAAGTTTGGAATAACAATGACCATCTCATCCTGTTTATTGATTTTAGCCGTTTTATTATGTTTTATCCAGTGTGCTAAAATTCAGAGCTTCCCCAGTAGCTTTCAGATATACCTACAGAAAATACTTAACACAAGGGTATAGATTTAGAATAGATTTTTCCTGTCTAACTGATAACAAAGAAATGTTCAACAGCAGTTTGTTCTCCTTACTTGTCAACTATGAGGCTATAAAATACAGATTTCAAATAGTGTTGGCTTTAGAAAGGTTTCTTTTCAGTACAAAATGGAGGAAGGGGCTGGGCTTGGAGTTCACCTGAGTTTCTGACCTTCTTCTCAGTATCTTTGAACTCCTAATCTAGTAAAATCCATGACGTTCACTTAAATATCATGATGAATATGTTTCTCATTTTTCTGTTGACTGTGTGTTTGTATTACTTGTTTCATTCATTTTTTCTTTGTGCCATCAGAGATCTCAATTTCTTCCTCAGTTCAATGTACATCTTCACCCACCCATTGATGTAATTTCCGCAACACCTTATACAATTAGAGAGTGCAATAGAAATTTCATTATTCCTTCACCACAAAGAATGAACTGTTCTGGGCAGTTTGATTTAACAGCAGAGGAGAAAGTGTGAAGGGATGTCCATTGGTCTAGCAGCTTCGAGAACAAGCTGACAAAATTACAGTGACAGAAGTAAAAGTCCCTGGAATGAGGAGCCAAACAGCAGGTAAAGCTAAACCAAGTGAACAATAATAAAGATTTCAACAGATTCCCAAATTGGGACTGAAGGTAAAAAAAAAAAAAGGAATCGTAGAAAAATTCATGTCTGCCAAAAGGGATGAGCTGCCTTCCTTTATAGCATCCCTATGAAATCAACAGTATAATATCCCCTGAATCCAGCAGTTATGTGTTTACTATTTAGGATTTATGTCATATTGTATCCTATCTATCAGCCTGGGCTTGAGAGCAGCTGCTATGACATAAATCACACCAAATGTTTGCATAAAAAGGAGTCTTTTTGTTTGGGTTTTCTTTTTTTTTCTTTCGGGGGGGGGTGGGGAGGGGGTGGGAGGGAGATGTAGGAAAAGTGGATTTAAAAATATTTAAAAGAAGAAAGAAAACAGTATTTAACATTTTCCATCATTCTCATTTTTCAGAGGACAAGGATTTGCAAAGTTGTATGTGCCACCTAGCTTTTTGAAATGAGGAAGCACCAACGGTGCAACCTCTGTTCCGAAACTGAAAAGAGCCAGAGAAGAGCATACACAATTGTTAATGAATCATCTCTTTTGTGTACAATGTCTATTACATAAGAGTGCATAATATTTGCTAAATACTCCAGAATAGCAGGAAAGAGTTTGTTCCTACTGTTGCTGTTACCACTGCTACCCAGAGAGCTGACCATGTAACAGTTATATGTTCAGTCAAGCTTTGACTCTTTCCTTTTGTTGTTGATGATTGTGCCGTCCTTTGTTCTGCTTTGATTTCTGTCCATTTGCTGTTGCTGTTTATGGCAGAGGAATTTGGAGCTCAGAAATGCCAGTGCCCTACATCTCTGTCCCATATACTCTGCAAACTTACCTGATATAAGCTCAGTAAAAATGCTAATACTTAGTGTACTTCTATCATTTGTTGTTGTGCTAGGTGAGTTAGAACAAATAGTGAGTTTGACAAAACATACGGCCTCAAAGCTAGTACACACTGATCAGAATTTCCATCTGGATTTGATGGGCCTTGGGTTTAATTCACCCAGTGCTGCCTAGAAGTCAGACAGCGTGAGCCAGTCATTGGTCCCCCTAGGTGGCCAATGGACAGAGAAAAGCACCTCACTCCTATTTATCTTTTTTCTCTAACTCTAGAAGAGGATTTAATTTCCAGGTAGCTAAGTTACATGAGATGTAGCTCATGTTTTGTAGGTCCACTCATGAAGACCACAGTTTAGATAACTACCTGTACGAGGTACTGAAAGAGCCTGTAAATAGGCCAGGACAAAATGTATCAGTAATGACGTCTTCCATCTCTCTTGCTCTACGCCTAAACTGTTGGTATATAACTTGTATTCCTGCTCATATTTATTATGACTCTATGTTAATATTAATATTCAACTTTGTTAAGGAAGAAGAGATTCATCAGGGTGAAATGATACAGCTGTTACTGCATGATTTTACAAATTGCACTGTGCTATGTGTGCTCCATAAACCCACCGTAATTATTTCTACTCATCTTGACCTATCAATAAACATCAAAACAGAACTATAAATGCATCTTCACACAATTTGAAATATAGCTGTTGTACTCAACTGTGAGAAAATTAAACAAGTGCTGGTAAGTATTTCATTACAAATAAGAGGGTTTCTGCTGTATCTAAGTTCTCTAGACTCATCTAAACGTTCATCTAAATTCATGTGTTGGGATTCTGCGTTGGTGGGGATTTGGTGGCAGGGAAAGGGCCACAGGGATAGCTCTTCTGAAAAGCTTTGAGAAAGCTCCCCTGGCTCCAAGTCGGACCTGTCTCTTGTAATTACCAAGTTAGTCAGCTCCCCTGTGCTTAACATTCTTAGGAGGGGAGGACACAAAAAGAAGTAGCAGCAGAAGTGGAAACAGAGTGAAGAGAGGAGTTGGAGAGAATCGGCATGGAAAGGAGTAGAATGTGAGAGAGACAACCAGGCAGACACCCAGGTCAGTGCAGGAAGGCAGGGAGGATGTGCTGGGAGCAGAATTTCCCCTCAGCCCACGGTGAGAGGGAAGGCTGTGCCTCTGCAGCCATGGGGGGTCACAGGGGAGCAGAGACCTCCCTTGCAGCCCAGGGAGGGTCCCATGCTGGAGCAGGCATCTGTGCCCAAAGGAGCCTGTGGCTCTGGGGGAAGCTCACGATGGAGCAGGCTGCTCCAGACCATGCTGGAGCAGGACTGCACCCTGCAGAAGGGATCAATGCTGAAGCAGGTAGAGGAGAAAACTGCAGCCCTTGGGAAGGGCTCATTCCAGGGTGGTTTGGGGAGTACTGTCTTCTGTGGGAGGGACCCCACATGGCAGCAGGAAAGAATATGAAGAGTTCTTCTGCCTGAGGAGAAAGGAGTGTTAGAGATGTGTTCTGTTTTGTCTCTCACCATCTTACTCTGATTTTGATTGGTAACTTGTTAATTTTTTCTTTTCTTCCCCAACTTGAGTCTGTTTTGTCCGTGACCATAATGGGTGAGTGATCCCTACATGTCCTTGCCTCAGGACATGAACTTTTATTTTATTTTCTCCTCCACATTCCACCGGGGAAAAGGAGTGAGTGAGTGACCTCATGGTCTTGTGTTCCCAGGTGGGCCTAAGCCACAATAACTCATTTAGACTTTCTCCCTTTCTTGCCCTGTAATGGACAGTGAAGCTAAAATAAAGATTAACTCTGACAACTACAGCTATCAACTTTTGGGAATGAGTTAGAACTGAGATCCATCCTGTCCAACAGTGGGGTACCCTTAGTCCTGTAACACCATGGAAGTTTGCACATAGGGGTTTAATAGAGATTTGAATGGGTACATTAAGACAGTTTTGACCAATCTGTTCTAGTACTACATACATTTATTTATATTTGAACAATAGAGTTGTTTTCTTGAAACTATAATAACTTATTCTGACATCTTGTGATGGTGTTTCCCCCATTTGTATCTTTTCCTTTTTTCCCCTTCTACACTCTTGTACTCCTATTCTCTTGTTTAAACATGGACATGATTTTAACTTAAAATGTTTGCGGATTTGGTCAGTGATGGAGGAATGATGAAAAAAACACAGTTCGCATTTTCCTCTCTTGACTAATTCAAGCCTCTTGCTGTTAGTGGGCAGCTGTGGCAATGAATAGTGCACAGAGTGCTGAGTGCTCTCCTAGGCATGGACAGCTGATTTCATGGCTTGGATCTGTAGATTTTTCTATGGTCTTGGCATGAATGGCCCTTCAGACTAGAAACACTCTGACTGCATTTAGTTGTGGGAAGATGTTCAGCACTTCAGGCTCTTTATATGGCTATTACTGAAGGTCTTCTCTTAAACTGAGTTGTAATGTTTCTCTTCTTGAAGAATAATAAAGAAGAAAATTGCAATAAATGTTCACAAAAATAAATATCTTCTGGGTAGCAATGGCAGGGGGCAGAAGAACTCCTTATGTCAAGTAGAGCTAAGATTGCAGTCAGCAGCTGGCTTCATAAAGCATGTATAAAATATGTGGTAAAAACCCAGGAAGACCCACAGGATTCCACAAGTTCCACCACAGGAGTCCAGTATTGCTTAGCAGAAACAGGTTATTTAGACATTGTTTCTACCGCAGGGAGAAGAACAAAGGAAAGACCAAGTCTTCATTTTCTGCATTGCGTCTATTAAACATTAAGGCATTTGTTTTTCAGATGCAGAAGTAATAGACAGCAAGAATTCTGTATCTTCGTTTTCTGCTTTTCATCTGGTAAAATGTTAGTTTTTTCAATAATTCAGTTATGTACTATTCTGTATTTACTTTCTGATTAAAAGAATAAATTATAATCCATTTGAAAGCCAGTATTAATCTTTCTTATTACTTTGTTTCACTGGAAAAAAAAAAAAGCTAAGAATCTTTTCAGCAATATAAATGACCTTTTTTGAGAATTTTATGTCACAGATAAACTGTGAAATTAGAAATTTTTTGCCTTAATCATTCCTCCAGTTTGCCAACAGTGATTAATACAGCACTCTAATTATCCATGTCCCAATCGCTTCATATCAGTTACAGAAGATCCATGGTTTAAATCAAAAATCTGATGATGAAATAGTCACAATTTAGCTTTATTAATAGATAGTGAGAGGTTTTTTTTCTTTGACATGTATGTGTGAGGAGAGAGAGAGAGAGAGTGTTATCTGGATCTAAAAGCTAAAAGAATTCATTCTAAAACATGAAGGAACAGCCAATTAAGGGGTCAATATCTTCACACCTATCAATTGTTTTTTCTCTAGAGGTGCTTCTCTCTCACCAAGGTCATCTAGCTGAAGGTTAAGGCAGACACATAAAAACCACAAAGTGTCAAAAAGGATATTTACACAAAATTCAAGAGTCTAATGCCAGGAAAAATGAGCCATGTTGTCTCAGGTGCATGAGACATACTAAAGCTCCTTGTCTCCAGGTGTTTTACTGCTGTCCATGATCAGCTGAATCCCTTCCTTTGCTAAACCAAATACCTCAGCCTTCATCTGAGTCTATATGAAAAGCCTTATTGTAGCCAAGACATTCATACATGTATGACAGGTGTAATACAGAATTTATGTACACCATTTTGGTGTAGCAGATGAAAGTCACGCCAGGACATTGTGCAGTGCCTGATACCCCATCCACCATAGAGAAGCAATACCCAATTAATTTGTGCAATATTACTACCATACCTGCAAAGTAATGAAACAGCTTCTTTCTTGTGGGTTGTGTATTTCAGTTGTCTTGATGTAGAAAGCATTTGAACCAAAGTCTTCATATTCCCAAAAATTGACTAACAATCAAATTACTGGATAGACAAAATAGAAAGATGTCTGATATGTCTTATTGAAGTTTGGCCACTGATGAATCAGGAATGCAAGAGTCATGGATTTAGAAGTATGGTTGTTGAGATAACATGACTCCATCTCAATGAGTCAAAGACTTGCTTAGAAGGAGGTAAACTGATTTATAAAGTATTTATTTATTTCAAGTAATGTAATAATGAGATTGTCAAAGAGTACAACAGGAATAATCATTACCTCTAGTTTTTTAAGTATAAACTCAAAATACACAAGGCTGGCTGCTGAAACTTTGAATCTCAGCTTCAAAAATGGAAAAAAAAGGCTACTAAAATTAACCTATTGCTATGTTTCACAAAGAAACTGCTTGGGTCTGTAGATCAGTTAAGAGGATATTATAATAAATGTGACATAAGAATCACTACAAAAAGTAGTTCCAGTGCACAGCTTAGAGATAACGAATGACAAGACCTTTACCAACAAGAGTTACTTGGCTTCATCTTACTATGAAATTCTACTGGTTTCTGTCATTTATTTATCCCAGTCTGGGGTGGAGTAGAGAAGAGCAGACGTTAAGAGAGGGCAGAGAAGGGGGCAGAGGGGTTGAGAATTCAAAGAATGTTTCATTCTGCATGGGTGGAAATGGAATGTCTTCCATAGATACAGAAGTACTGCTGTAGGAGACAACTGTCTCATTAAAAAAAATGTTTGTCATAAAAAACATCATCATCGTATTAAATAAAAGAACCCTGTTTATGTAGAGGCGGCTGGGATCTAGAACTATTTGATAACTTCTGCCCTGAACTCACAGGTGAACATCAATGAACAGATGACACTTTTTAGACAATGATGTCAAAAGGTTTCAATCAACAATTCTTTATTGCAGATGGTGAATCTTAGATTTGAACAAATGCTTGTGGAGCATCTCTGAAGATGCCTGTCTAAAAGGTCAAAATGAACAGAGAGAAAGCAGCAGAGACATCACAAAGGCATTTTTGAGGGCATGCCTAGACCACAATGGCCTGTGGGGTAGATGTTCTCATCCTGAAAAACACAGTTTAGCAAAGGATCGATGGCCAACAATATCCATAGGCATATCTTCTGCTCATAAAGATTAATAGAGAGACTTTAAATCTTGCTGTGAAGGAAAGTGAATGTACTGGAAAAACTAACAGACTAACTATTCAGGACTACAAACATGGAACCAGATATTTAGAGCTCCTTAAGGATATCAGCTGTTAATTCCAAGGCATGGGGAATCCAGAGCTGTAGAAATAGTTACTATTTCATCCTGGTAAAAAATTGGAGGGTATCCAAGTGCACATACATCGCTGATGCCCCATGGGTCAAGATGTGTGTGTATGTATGACAGACAGACAGAGAGAGAGCATTCTGAAAGGTTTCAAGCTAGTTGACTTGTGCAGGTGATATGCAGGAAAAAGCTATTGCAGATACGGTTGCGCAAACAAAAGGAAATTATTCCCAGGACAATTTGGGATGCAGTAGAGCCATTATTAACAACTATGAGGAGGTACACTAAAAGAATCTACCCAGATGCATATTTTGTTTGTTGGGAGACACACACAAACACACAGATACACGAACACAGACACACACACACACAAGTCAATTATGATATGTTTTCATTTTACTCAGGACCTCATATATTACAATTATCATCTCACTGTCTGAATCAGTCATCAGGCCTGGCCATGAGAACAAAAACACTCTATTTAGTTACAGTTAGTGTACTCTTGACATGACTGCAGAATTCAGATAATTGGACACAGAGCTCTGTCACTGACAATCATCTTTGCATTCTCTATTACTGTTATTATCTGAAAGAATTGTACTCTCAGATGCAAATGATACATCCTCCAGCAGAAATAATTTCATTTTCATTTTGCTTTAACTTCACTTCCAATCGCTGATCAAAGAAACTAGAAGAAATTCAAGTCCTTTACATATATCTTGAAACTGTTATTTGTAGTATCCCAGTGAAGCATTTGATTTCAATATAATGAACTCAAAGGACTGATCTTGGTGTGTAGAGTCCTTAGGACAGATAGCAATATGAGCTACCTGTGAACTCAGTGCATCCCAATACATATAAAACATGTTTTATAAAATTCAGCTTTGTGGGTAAAGAGAAGTCAGTCTGTGCAAAGACTCTATTGCAAAAATTCTGGATGCATTCAAGACAACCAATGTTTTCATTGAAATCAGAGGAAGACATAATTCAAAGGAAGGGGCAGATATATAAAGAACCTACTACTCGGAACTTGGCAGCTATAGCTTGCTTTACTAGAATTGCCAAACTGTAAAGAACAGAAGGGCTATACAATGATGACTTTGATGCAGAGGGTAGAAAGAGTTAAAATGGCTGATTGGAGCAAGCCCATGGAAAGCTATCTGAAAAGTGAGCACAAGTGAAATACGCCCGGCTGCAGTTTTTCTGTCATTGTGTCTCTAATACTTTAAATTTCAATTGTTACTCTTACACACAGCTCATAGAATGAGTCACGAACATTTTCTCTCTCCTTACTCAAATTCTTTGGAATTCCTGTTTCATTTTTCTACCTATTCCTTTAAAAATATAATATATTACATACAAAGTTTATTATGCTACACTATTTTACTCTTTTATTAATTTTGTAATGTAACCAATATTTGTTTAAATAATGGGCTCTAGTGGATTTGTAAAACTGTACTATAATGTTTAGGTTATTTACAGCTTAAATTGGATTTTCATTTAAATGGAGGAAAAAATGAAATAATCAGTAAAATAATAAGTGCTGCCCAAGGAAATTCTGTTTGTTGTCTTTTGATCTGTCTTTCAAATTATGCTTCAAAACTAGATCTGAAAATAACCAATGAGTCAAAACCCTTCATTATATCAAATGCCTTAATTATGTTAATAATTTTTTCCAGAAGAGACAGATGTTAACATTTCAGAATTATCTAAAGAATGTCACAGGTCTTCATCAATGGGAAAATGTTAAACTTTTAAGTATCCAAACCCATTCAGTGCACCATGAATCAAATTCTTAGACCTTTCCTTTATAAGTATATTACACTTCCCCATAGTGAACAAAAATAAAACAATAAAAATACTGGGTTTTTTTAAATGCTCTTTGACCTATATCTCTCATTTACAAATATTATTAAATTCTGTATGTAATTTTTACTAATAGCAGCATTGGCACAGTAATAACTATATATAAGGTTGTCGCAGGAACTCATCAGTTTATACTTCATCCAGAGAAGTATTTAATTCATCCCTGTACTGGGTTTCTACAAATGTAATCACTATGGATTAGATAGTGATTACAAGAATGCTGCCATGAGTAATTAACAACTTTTATGATCACCACTGAGGAAACATCTCAAGGAGGAAAATAAACCACAATATTCTTTATATTTCTTCCAAAAACTTCAACAGATAGTCAAAAACTTTAAGGATACTTAACATTTTTCCTTCTTGCTCTCATTTGGGAAAGGAGTAAATATACTGTGTCAAATCTATTCCTACCTAGCTGCTCAAAATATTTTTAAAGTCTACAGCCTTTATAGAGGATTCCCTGCTTCTATATTCCTCATGATCTTCAGATTTCTTGAAGGTCTCCAGAGGAAAACATGTTCACCTAAATTTACATCTATATCAGATAAACCCATTCCTCTCGATAACTGCAAAATTTTGTTTTATTGGGAATGACCTAAGAGGTCCCTAAAATTTTGAAATAAATTATGTGCTTAAATGAGGCAGATTGGATTCTACTCACTTATTTCTATGGGTTTAGATCTATTAAAAGAATGAATGTTGGTTTAACCAGTTATCAAAATGCTAATTATGTATTATAATATTTTAATCTATTACAAAACTACACTGAAATGTTGTTTTCTTTATTTGCCCAAGTTTAGTTACTAGGAATATCCATCCATAGATTAATATATTCCTACAGTTTTAAAATCAGTAAACCAATCTAATCCCACCAAACCAAATGCATATGTCAGGAAGACACAGTATTCTGGAACTGCAACTCATTTAACTGAAAGCAATGATCTACATCCGTCTTTTCTAACTTCACTGAATTGACCTTAGCAGCTATACTTTGCTATTTCTGAACATTCCTTTTAGTTCCTTTCTAGCTTGTATGTGTCTATGAAGCATCACTCTCTACAATATTGGGATGGGGACAGAACTCTAAAAAGTATCTTCTCTGTAAGGTGAGAAACAATAGAAATGTTAGATCTGTCAGTCTACTTGCTTCCCTGCCTTCTATAGAATATATAACCCAAGCCTAAAAATCTTACTCTTTGTTCAGCAGCCTGGGTTCCATAACTGTAACATATTACCTCATGCTCCAAATGGAAAGCCACAATAAATAACTGAATTTCTCAGTCATACTGGAACTTTCTCAGACCAGAACAAGCCCCAAAGCTTACTACAAGCCACAGCTTTTGTTCCAGTGCAAAGGTATTTCTACTTTCTATTCTGCCATATAAACATGTAGAAATAACCAAATACTTTGTTTGTTTAAACAAAGAAAGAAATGCTTGCCTATACCATGCAGTGCAAATGCGCTTATTTCAGGTGTGAGTGATAAAGTTAATTACTTGTTTGTGACTAGCTATTCTGAATAATTAATTGTTTTGTGAAACACAGAGTTCAGTATT
Source organism: Eurypyga helias (assembly GCF_000690775.1). Lineage (NCBI taxonomy): Eukaryota > Metazoa > Chordata > Aves > Eurypygiformes > Eurypygidae > Eurypyga > Eurypyga helias. The sequence continues at coordinate 5,734 of NW_010240849.1, read as the reverse complement.
ATTGAAGATATTTAATCATCCAAGATGAGTCTAAATAATATGATCTGGATTTAAGGTTTTTGTTCAGGCAATTCATCCTAGCAAAGTTCCTCCTTGCATGATACTGGGACATCTACAGTCATAATAATTACCCAGGGGTTCACCTAGCTGTATGCATTGTCTGTGTAGTTGCCTACATCTGACTATGAACTTTTGGCTCCCTCATTAACAATTCACTGACAAAAGATAGCTACCTCTAGAGAAAAATTGATCTTGTGTCTCTTTGGGGACTGTGTGCTGTAAAAACTCTTGTTTCTCCTCACAGAAAGTGATACAGACCAATATAACCATCAGCTTTAGACATCTGCATTCCAGTTTTGGTAACCAAAGTACTTTGGGAAATGTGTTATCAAGTTCCTACGGGAAAACTCAGAGATGCTTTGGCAGGGTTGTGTCAAGAATCCAGTGCTGATGCTGGTTGTGCTCTCCTTGCTCTGTAAAAAGTATCCAAGGCTACCAAGCATTTTTTCAGAGTACTAAATGCACACACGCAAAACAGTAACTTTCTTTCCTTCTTTTTGTCAGTGCTCATACTGGTGTTTGCCACTCCTATTCTAAGTTTTCTACCAGTAATTAAACTTTCAGTTATTTCAACTATTCTGTATTATTAGTCTGATTTTTTTAACAGTACATAGCTCATAATTCACAGGCTCCTGGTATGCTCTTTCTGACCTGAACCTGCTGTGGTTCTATCATGGTATTCTTTCATACATTGTTATCACTAGATTTTCAGCCATAAATTTTAAAATTAGCCAAATTAATTAAAGTTCACCTTGAAGGGTTTTTTTACCTCCCCTTTTTTGCAAATAGTTTTTCTGTTCCAGTTCCAGAAGTGATGTCATTTACTCTGTTTGGAGAGTTAATTTTGTTTTTTAGAAGCAACTTTACATGGAGAGCCTGTCATTAAAATTCTAATTTACTACTGCTTTAATCAGCTTTTCTGGTGAATCTGTTAGAAATGCTTCAAGATTAAAAAATTACTAAATTTCTTTAAAAAGTCATAAGGGGCAGTACCCATACTACTAACTATTTTTTAAGTCATGGGTAATGACTTAAAAAGGTAAGGTTGAGCCTTGTCCTGATTATAGGAGCTCAAACCTCTCTTTCACTGGTGTGAATTTCACTGTGTGAGATTCATATAATTAGCTCATTAGTTTTCTCTTAATTTCACTTAGCAACACGTGGTGATTGAGCAAGTGACATGCCGGAAGGGTTTTCTTTACTGTAAATACTAACTTCCAAAGGTTGGAGCTCACTTTAGCTCTGACAGCAGGTTATACGTGCAATTCTATGTTTCCTGTCATTCTCCTGACTCTGGTACAGCCTCTAATATTTTTTTATCCTTACTAGCTCAAGATTCCAAATAGACTTTTTTAGCTGCCTGGTACAAATGATGGAGAGAAGTGACTGAATGAGTCAGACATAGATTGCAAATATGTGATTGCGTTTCAGCTCACATCCATGGCACACTGACTCCAGTTTATCAGTCCTCCTCTTGTAAATTCTACCAAGCCATGTGCCAGGAAGGGCTCCTCTACAGCATTTGCTTTCTTTGAATTTCTTCCTGCATTTAGGAATATCACTGGCAGAAATCCCTGACACAATACTGATTTTTTTAATTTTTTTTTTTTACTCTTCTAATTCAGTTTTGTCATCTTTTATGTTAAATGTTCCAGCACTTTCAGTTTCTTTGACTCACTTGATCTTTGTGTCCCACACAAAAAATTTGTCTTGATTTGCAAGGCTGTCTTACATTTTTCTCATTCCACCTGTCTCTTTTGCTAATGCAAACTTTAAGCCTATAGTTGCTGAATTGTTAAACATCATACTTTCTCCTAGTCTGTCCAGACTTTGGATTAACCCAATTTAAACAACCACAAAACTACCTCAGTATTCAGTATTCCTTAAAACGCAAGTTCAGTTGTTTATTTTACTGATAGCTGTTAGAAATAATGACTTATCAAGAGGCAGTAGAACATTGATATAATTTCTATCAAGTGCTTCTTTCATGATCTATATTGTCTAGTTGGTTTATATGAACCTTGGACATTCTGGTCTGAGATAAATCATTTGATGTTTTTATTCAGAGAGTGTGATTTTGGTTTGTGTCTATACATGTTCTAGTATCAGTCAATTAATGGACACCACAGCCATCAAGATGATGATAAATCTGTTACAGTAGCTATGTTCGGCCATTGATGTAGGAGGTGAGACATCACTAGGCATAGTTCATCATATATTAAGACAGAGAACATTTGCTTAAAATGCAATATGCTACAGATCTTATTAGGACAGCAAATTTTTTCTTTTTAAATACATATTCAGAATAGAAAATCCACCATCTGGGTATTGATGTTATGATTCTACTGATAACATCTACTGATTACATCTATACTGACAGCATCCTCTAAAATGCATTTGACCATATGAAACCATGAATTTTTACAGATTGGGGGTGGAGAGGGGGGGCTTTTTCAGATTATACACTACACTTAAATCAAATCTATTAGTTATTTCTGTTCTTCAGGATCTAAAAACAAGTCCTTAATTTTTTTCTTCACTTGCTGATGTCCAGAGTTTCAATAAGCAATATGATAAATGTGGGCTAACATTTCACTTTGTAATGCAAGACGACTTCCATTTTCTAATGTTATTTTAAAAATATATCTATTTTTAAAAAGTTCATATTCGAGCCTGTGGAAATACCAAGTTAGCAAAAACTGCCTCTTTATACTCATGCAATGATATCTTTCAATTAATGTGTCCTGCTTTGTCATACTAGGAAGCATAATTTCTTCACCATAAGAAGGATGTATACCGGTTGGAGCAAGTCTAGAGGAGGGCACGAAGATGATCACAGGTCATCTGTCCCTTGCCATGCACAGAGACACACTCCACTAGACCAGATTGCTCAAAGCCTCATCCAGCCTGGCCTTGAAGACAGACAGGGATGGGGTATCCACAGTTTCTCTGGGCAGTCTGTTCCAGTGCTTCACCACCCTCTCCGTGAAGAACTTCTTCCTGATTGACTTGCTTCAACCAGTCAATACCTTTCTTATGTTGAGGGCTCCAGAGTTGGACACAGCACTCCAGGTGGCGTCTCAC
>NW_010240849.1:0-2436 GCF_000690775.1 Eurypyga helias | reverse complement strand
AAAAGCCATTAATATCTTTCTTATGTTGGGGGCTCCACAGCTGGACACAGTACTCCAGGTGGGGTCTCACAAGAGCAGAGTAGAGGGGGAGAGCCACCTCCCTCAGCCTGCTGGCCACGCTTCTCCTGATACAGCCCAGGATACAATTGGCTTTCTGGGCTGCCAGCGCACACTGCCGGCTCATGTTCAGCTTTTCATCCACCAGTACCCCCAAGTCCTTCTCCTCAGGGCTGCTTTCTATTCATTCTCCACCCAGCCTGTACTTGTGCTTGGGATTGCCCCATCCCAGGTGCAGGACCTTGCACTTGGCCTTGTTGAACTCCATGAGGTTGGCAGTGTCCCACCTTTCCAGCCTATCAAAGTCCCTCTGGATGGCATCCCTTCCCTCCAGCGTGTCGACTGCACCACACAGCTTGGTGTCAGCAGCAAACTTGCTGAGGGTGCACTCAATCCCATCATCTCTATCACCAACGTATGTGTTAAACAGTACCAGTGCCAACACTGACCCCTGAGGAACGCTGCTCCTTACTGGTACCTACTCAGACACTGAGCCATTGACCACCACTCTCTGAGTGTGACCAGTCCTTTTATATATCCTAAAGTCAGTCTTACAGAGCCATCATCCATTTCGTTATGATGCTTATTATTTGGCGCAAGGGAAGCAGAATGGTATTAAATAGAGTAATTTGAGACATAATAAACCTAAGTTCTTTAGTGAGAACATTGTAATCCTCACTTTAAAAAGCTTTCTTAAAGATAAAATAATTGCTGACTTAAGTTAGCCTCTTACCATTTCATATACATAAAATAAATATTTCAATTTAACTGTCAGCATCAGAAACTACCACTGTTACTATGTTAATAAAATCCATGTTACAATGCAAAACTATTCTTAGATGACTGGAAAGGTGGGTCCATTTAATTAAAGAGATTTCATTGGTACTTCAAAGTAGAGTATGAAGATTTAGCCCATCAATTTTGCTTGTGACAAGAATCCTTTTAACTGTACGTAATTTTTTTCAAATTCTAGGAATCATAGCTTTAAGAAAAGAAAACCCTACAGAATTACATGTTGGAAGTTATTTAGAAGGTGTAGCTGAACTCAAGCGACAAGACAAAAAACAATTATGTGGTTGTGTCAGTATATAAATTCAAGTAGAAAAGAAAAGTAGCAAATCAGCTGGAAGTTCTTTGAACTATTACATAGCGCCAACATTAACATCTGAAACGGATAACATAGGCTGTCTTTACTGCCAGTGGAAACAAATAAACCCTAAAATTATATGAGTCACCTTACTTACTTTAGATATCTACCTTAGGATGAGGTGAGTTGTTACTTAGAATAATCTATTTCTCCCCACTGACTATAAGAAAAGATAAGGAAGACTACTTTAGACATTTAAAGACACTTTCCCAACAGGAAAGTAACCAGCTAAAATTATCGATGAAATAGAAGTCGACTGAATTACTTAAATGTCTTTGCTTTGAAGAAATAAAAGGCATGTAAGAAGAAAAAGTTCTTAAGAAAGATTGTTACATAATATATTTTTGTTTACATTGTTGTGAATACTGATAGAGCAAGGAAGTGGTTTCATTTAGATTCCTAAAGTCAGTGGATTTTTGAAAAGTTAATTTGTTTTAAAAAATCTTTCCATAATTGATACCCGATATTAATGACATTACATCAAGACCAAAGGTATGATAAAGGAAAAAGCAGTATTAAACCTAATAAGACACCAGATTATAATTGGTATTTTCAGGAAACAAGGATATAAAAACAATAAAGCATATCTTATACATGAAACATGGACATTCTCAAGTCTATTTGTATTATTGATTTTAAATAAATCAATTCACTGGAACAGGCTGCCCAGGGAGGTGGTGGAGTCACCATCCTTGGATGTGTTTAAGAGACGGGTGGATGAGGTGCTGAGAGATATGGTTTAGTGGCGGACAGATACGGTTGGACTGGATGATGTCTAAGGTCTTTTCCAACCTAGTGATTCTATGATTCTATGATTCTAAATTTTTACAAATTTGTAAAGTGGCTATTAGCAAGGAATCAAGTGTTAATGTTATAATTTTATCAAAATACGCACTTAATGTTTTAGTTAGGACCTCATGCCTTGCCTTAATGTAAGCAAGAACAGAGTCTTGGTTTGCAATGTATTTGGAATATGCAATGCATTTATTGATGCTATTAAATATATCCAAGTTAATGACATTCGAGTTAGAAAAAAGAAAAATGTCACAAAACTATTTGAAACTATCAGAAAGTATATTTCAGTGCAGGCTAAATTTACTTCATCTCATACTCTTCATCAGTGTAGAAAAAAAAATGTAGAGTTCAAGTAAATTAAACATATTAAGCATTAATATTCAAGTAAATTAAGCATATCAAGCTGAAATTTCAAGAAAGAAAGAAAGAAAGAAAGA
>NW_010240848.1:0-777 GCF_000690775.1 Eurypyga helias | reverse complement strand
AGGTGTTAGTTCCTGATTTAATACAAAGTAAAAAGCACCCGTGTCTGTCAAAAGTTCAACCTCCTTACCCCGCTTCCCTAGCTTTATTTAAACCAGTGGATCTGCTAGGGTAGATTCCCCAGGTCCCCATCACTCAACCTCTGCAAGGAGTGAGGGTTTGGGTTTTTCTATTTTAGGACAGTCCTTTTTCCAAAGTCCTTGTTCCTTACAATAAGCACACTGATTTTTCCCCAAAGGTGCTCGGAATTCTCTTTGGTTCTTTCCAAAGTCTCTTCTTCCCTGATTTCTTAAAGGTTTCTGGAAGCCTCGACTTTGTTGCCCTAGAGCTGCGATCGTAGCAGTAGCTATAGTTCTGCCTAACTTTTTCCTATGACTATTTTCCCTATTCCTATATATTCTCCAAGCTTCCTCAATTAATTTTTCTAAGTCTCGTATTTCCGGCTCTTTCATCTTTTGGAGTTTTCTTCTAATATCTTCGTATGACTGTCGCAGTGATACCAATTGCTGCTTTCCCATATCAGATGATGGATCTAAGGTGGTATACTTACACATACCCAACCATAATTTGTCTAAAAATTCATTGGGGGTTTCGGTCAAATTTTGCTTTATAGAATCCAAAGCAGCCCAATTCACTGCTTTACGTATTGCGTGTTCCAATCCGTATCTTATCCAACCTTGATAATGCTTTAGCAGCTGATAGTCTGAATTATCATTTGGATCCCATTTGGGTTCTGTTAAAGGGATGTGGTAGTCGATTCCCCCTGCCAGTGTTCTGGC
>NW_010240847.1:5668-7643 GCF_000690775.1 Eurypyga helias | reverse complement strand
CCACCAGAAAAGGCAGAAATTCTGCTATGGATTTGCACAAGGAACCTTTTCATAGAATCAGAATCGTTTGGATTGGAAGGGACCTCAAAGCCCCCCCAGTCCCACCCCCTGCCATGGGCAGGGACACCTTCCACTAGACCAGGTTGCTCCCAGCCTCATCCAGCCTGGCCTTGAACACTCCCAGGGATGGGGCATCCACAGCTTCTCTGGGAACCTGTCCCAGTGCTCCCACCCTCTGCGGGAAGAATTCCTTCCTGATGTCCAATCTAAACCTCCCCACTTTCAATTTAAACCCGTTAGCCCTTGTCCTGTCACTACAAGCCCTTGTAAAAAGTCCCCCCCAGCTTCCTTGTAGCCCCCATCAGGTACTGGAAGGTGCTATAAGGTCACCCCGGAGCCTTCTCTTTTCCAGGCTGAACAAGCCCAATTCTCTCAATTTCTTTCCGTCTGGCAGCGGAACTGGGCACTCAGGGCGTCGCCTCCTCTGACACATCCTGGTCAGTCCCAGGCTCCCAGCGGTTGTCAGTCTGTTTGGAAAGACAGAGGTGGCTTTGGTGTATCTGCATGTGCATGCTTTCCCCTTCCAGAGTGCAATGGCTTTACCCGGCAAGGGGAAGGCAGGGCATATCCCTTTTCCTTTGGTCAGCTGCAGCGCTGGGAGCAGCCGGGGTGCTTCCCTCCGGGGGCCGTGCTGTGTGCTGGGGGTGCTGCCTTCGCTGCAGGGTGTCCTGTACTGCGCCTGGGCAGCTGCTCTCGGCGCTGACGAACGCAAGCTCGGGGTGTGCAGAACCATCCGCTTTCCTAAACACAGCGTCTAGATACGGGCTGGGCCCCAACGGTGGAATAGTGACCTCCCTCAACCTCTTTGCCACGAGGTTTGATCAGGTATGCGGCCGTTCCCCCGATGTTGCACCACACACTGTGCAGGGTCTGGCGTACTCGGGGGCTCAGTCCGTGCTTGGGGAGGCTCCTGACGTTGACTGGGGGATAGCACATTCTCCGCGCAGAGCCGGGTGTTTCACAGCGCCTCACATTCTCCGCGCAGAGCCAGGTGTTTCACAGCGCCCACCGAGCTCATCAGCCATTAGGGTCATAAACACAACGTTAAACCAGCACTGGGTGTCACTGGGGCCAGCTGTGCACCAGCGCAGCCTCTCAGCAAAGGGGGGAGCACAGCTGCAGGTGTTACACCACTGCCCTCGCCGGCACCGGGACACGGCCAGACGGGGTTGTGTTGGAGCTCTGCAGTGTCTGGGCCTTTGCCACCCTTCCCGCACTGCAGGGCTCTGGCACTTCCATCTCCTGGGCACGGATGCGGGGCTGTGCGCGGTAGGGCTGTGCGCGGTGTTGTGCACGGTGGTGCTGTGTGCGCTGGTGCTGTGTGCGTGGCTGTGCGCGGTGCTGTGCGCGGTGTTGTGCACGGTGGTGCTGTGTGCGCTGGTGCTGTGTGCGTGGCTGTGCGCGGTGCTGTGCGCGGTGTTGTGCACGGTGGTGCTGTGTGCGCTGGTGCTGTGTGCGTGGCTGTGCACGGTGCTGTGCGTGGTGCTGTGTTTCTGCTGGGGAGCGGCTGGGCAGAGCTTGGTCGTGAGCTGCAGTACAAAGCAAACGTCTCCTTTCTCCGTCAGGTGATGAAGTTCATTGAGAAACGACAAAACACGTCCAAGTGAGTACATCCCACCCAGTCCTGCTTTTCTGGGGTTGGGGCGGGAAACCACGTCCTCAAAAGGTTCTCCTCATGTTCTGGCTGGTTTTCAGCCTTAGTGTGGGTTTCATGTGGAAAAGAGCGTGGAATTGGGACAGATAAATAGACATCAGAGCAATGGCTGCTGATTCCTGTTCCGCTCATCGTCCACTCGCCTGCCGTTTCACTGTTCAAACAGGCACCAGTTAATCCTTGTGCTGGAGAGTTCACAGCGCTGTGTGTCTGTCGGGATGCTGAGCTCCGCCGTGCCAGACTGAGCAGTGCTGCCTGTCT
>NW_010240847.1:0-5271 GCF_000690775.1 Eurypyga helias | reverse complement strand
GCTCAGCCGTGCCAGACCGAGCGGTGCTGCCTGTCTGTCGGGATGCTGAGCTCAGCTGTGCCAGACCGAGCAACACATGTTCCTCGGGTACTGAACTCACTCCAGGCGATTTTGGGCATCCCTGTGCACCTCGTCACTGGGGGAAGGTTCTCTGCTCTCTGACAAGGATCTGTGCTTTGCTCGAGCTCATCCCATTTGGAGCAGGGCCTTGTGCTTAACTGCTCTTCCCCGCTGTGTGCCGGGGTGACTCCCCAGCAGGTATGTGATCATCGACACGCCGGGGCAGATCGAGGTGTTCACCTGGTCGGCGTCAGGAACAATCATAACCGAGGCCTTGGTGAGCGGCTGCGGCCTGACCTGGCTGTGAGGCTGTGGGCAGAGGGGCGGCTGAACGGCATCGGGTGAAAATGTCCTGTGCTTTGTGATCCCAGGCTTCCTCCTTCCCTTCGGTGGTTGTTTATGTGATGGACACCTCCCGCAGCACTAACCCCGTCACCTTCATGTCCAACATGCTCTACGCCTGCAGGTAAGGGCAGCTGGCGCCGCAGCCCACCTGCTCCCATGGCTGTGTCGCTTGGAGCCTTGTTTGGGTCAGGAATCACAGTGTGCCTTGGGCTGGAAGGGACCGTTAGAGGCCACCGAGGCCAGCGCTTCTGTGGCCAAGGACATGCTTCCCTAGGTCAGGCTGCTCCGAGCCCCAGCTAACCTGCCCTGAACAATTCCAGTGGCGGGGGATCCACAGCTTCTCTGGGCAACCTGCTCCAGCGTCTCACAACCTCCGTCAGCAGAAATTCCTTCCTGATGTCCCGTCTGACCCTATGCTCTGCTGGATGTTCCTTGTCCTGTTACTGCGTTAGGGTTAGGGTCTTTCTTAAGCCCCCTTTAAATACCGAAAGGCTGTAGTACGGCGTCCCTGGAACTTCCCCTCTCCAGGCTGACGCCCCCCCAGCTCCCAGCCCGTCCTCCCAGAAGAGGCGTTCCAGCCCTGGATTGTTTCCATGACCCTTGTCTGGACCCGCTCTAACAAGGCCGTGTCCTTCCCATACCGCAGGCTCAGAGGAGGCTGAAGTGCCCCTCACGGGGTCTCGTGGGAGCGGAGCTGGGGAGAATCCCCTCCCTTGGCGTGCGGGACATGGTTCCTTTGGTGCTGCCCAGGATGCCGCAGCTTTTGGAGCTGCCAGCACTCACTGGTGCCTCTCACACACCTAATGTACTGGTTCTGTTGTTCCTTGTCTCCGTGGGTTTCCCACTGAAGAGGCAGAATAATTTGGGGTCTGGAAGTCACTGGGTCACAGCTGCCCCCAGGAACAGGAAATCACCCGTGAGACCTTGGTGTGAGAGGGGTGGGGACAGCAGATCCGTTGCTCACAAAGCCGTTCACCTCAGCTGCGCCCGGACTGCCTGGTTGGAGCTCCCTAGAAGATGCGATGTTCCGCTCTGTGGGTCAGCAATCCTTCCGGCTGGGCCTGGGGGTCGGCACAGCGCGGGGTTCGTGGTTGGTCGTCCCCCTCCCCGTGCACGGATTTGCCCCCTTTCTTTCACGTTAAGCAGGGACTGCGTGCCTGGGGCTGGAGTGATGGGAATGGCAGCACACAAAGGGCATTAGAAACTGGGGCCGAGGCTCACGGAACCGGAGCTGAGCATCAGCGGGGCCTGGGGAAAGGGAGTTTCTGTCTTGCAGGCGTGTGCTCGCACCCGGGGCAATTGTCCAGCTCTGCTGAGCAGGAGCTGGGCGGATGTCACGCTGACTGACGCGGGGGAAATGGTTCTTGGAAGCCAGATGTGTGGGGTTCGTACAAGTCGGGGCCTTTCCCTTGTGCTGCGACGAGGGCTCAGGGTGTGTTTGCTTCCCCCAGCATCCTGTACAAGACAAAGCTGCCCTTCATCGTCGTCATGAACAAGGTGAGTCGGGGCTGTGCTTCCCGTGGCCTGGGCACGGGGCCCTGTTGAACCTGCTTTGCTGTAAGCCCTTGTCCTGCAGTAGCTGGTCTAGGAAAGAGCTCCCAGGAGGGAGCTGCAGGCTGAAAGGGTCCTTAACGTGGTGACCAAGCGCTTGGGGAGAATCGGGGATGGACAGTTCACCCAGAAATTCCAGTTAGAGATCACGGGATCGTTCTGGCTAGAAAAGCCCTCTCAGCCCACCCAGCCCCACCGTTACCCCAGCACTGCCCAGCCCCCACTAACCATGTCCCTGAGCCCCACATCCACACAGCTCCGAAACCCCTCCTGGGACGGTGACTCCCCCCTCCCTGGGCAGCCCCTTCCAACCCTGACAGCCCTTTCCGGGGACGGATTCCCCAATATCCAACCTAAATGTCCCCTGGCACAACCTGAGGCCGTTTCCTCTTGTCCCATTGCTTGTCCCTTGGGAAAAGGGATCGACACCCCCTCTGCCCCCCGCTCAGGTGACTCAGAGGCGCTTTGCACCTCAGCCCTGGGCTGTAAGGGAGCAGCTCTGCGCTGGGGCTCCCGCACTCTGCGCCGGGGCTCCCGCAGCCGCCACTGCTCGGGCACGTGTCCTGCTGGGGAGTCGGTCCTGCTCCGCGTGCTGGCTGCTGCCTGGTGTGGGAAGGAGCCCCGTGCAGTGCAGCGGGCAGGATGCAGCAGAAGGCGTTTGGTCCTGCTGGGAGTTGCCCCAGCATGGAAGCTGTTGTGCTTCTGTGTTCTGTGTGCCCCCCCGGGTCCCATGCTCTGAGTGGCTCTAACCCCGTGCCGGCCGGGCAGGGGTGGCGTGGGGTGTGCTCCAGCCGCACGTCCTGGCCTGCTCTTCCGCGGGCTGGTGCTGCTCGTGCACTTGGCAGGTCCCAGTACCTGCTCCCTTCTCCCTGGGTCAGCACACTGGGAAGGCGCTGGTGGCCAGTTCTGCAGCAAAAGGCTTGCAGTGGGGAAACTCCCCTCTGCGAAGGAAATAATCTCCCGGAAGGCTGAAGCCCCCCCGGCGCTCTTCGGGATTGTTGGGCGCCCCTTCCCAGCAAAGCACAGGAGCCTTTGGACCTGCAATTGTTCCCTTAAACAGGCCTTAAACCAGGATAGTGGTGGTTGGGCTCCTCTCCCTGAATTCAGGGGGATGGTTTGGTACACAGAGAGCTTGGAAAACCTCAGGCCAGGGCTGAGTGTCCTGCGAAGGTCGGTGTTTGGTGAGTGGCCATTGTTCACTGGCGACTTGGCAGCGCAGGGCTGGGACTCCGCAGCGTGACCTCTGAGAGTCTCTTCTCCCTCCAGACGGACATCATCGACCACAGCTTCGCAGTAGAGTGGATGCAGGACTTCGAGGCTTTCCAGGACGCCTTAAATCAAGAGACATCCTACGTCAGTAACCTGACTCGCTCCATGAGTTTAGTGCTGGATGAGTTTTACAGTTCCCTCAAGGTACGAGTCTGCCTTTTTTCTGCCTTCCCAAGCAGCCTGGGGAGGAGAAAGCTCAGGGAGGGTCTTGTCAGTGCTCATCTGTATCTAAAGGGGGTGGCAAGGGGCTGGGCCAGGTTATCCAGTGGTGCCCAGTGAGAGGACAAGGAGCAACGGGCACACACTGGAACCCAGGGAATTCCATGTTAAGGTGTGGAAGAAATTCCTTTCTCTGAGGGTGCCAGAGCATGGTACGGGCTGCCCAGAGGTTGTGGGGCTCCTCCAGACATAGCCAGAACCCACCGAGATGCGTTCTTGTGCCATCTGCTCTGGGTCGCTGTGCTCGGGAAGGAGGGGTGGACTTCGTGATCCAGGAGTGTCCAAGGCCAGGTTGGATGAGGCTTGGAGCAACCTGGTCTAGTGGAAGGTGTCCCTGCCCATGGCAGGGAGTGGGGCTGGGGGGCCTCGGAGGTCCCTTCCCACCCAAACCATTCTGGGATCTCCAAAGGTCCCTTCCAACCCCTGGCATTCTGGGATTGTGATGTGCACAGATACCTGATGGGAGGCTGTAAGGGAGGCAGAGGCCAACATTTCTCCGTGGTGCCCAGTGAAAGGCCCAAGAGCCAGTAGGCATGAAGGGAAGCATGGAAAACTGTTTAAACAGGAATAAAGACTCCCCGTAATGTTACTGACTGAGCACTGGCACAGACGGTCCAGAGAAACTGTGGAGCCTCGGTCCTTGGGGATACTCAGAACACACTCAGCCAAGGTCTCAGGCCACCAGGTTTGGGTGCTGGTTTTGGGTGCTTCCCGAGTGGGCTGATCTCCAGAGGCACCTGCCCCCCAGCCCCTCTGTCCATGTGCTTTACGCTGCCCTTGGGCTGGAGCCTGGGGATGAGCCCTGGGCAGGGGTGAGGGTTTGCTGCTCTGGACGTGGGGTGAGTTCAGCTCTTGTCACACCCGTGGCAGCCTGAGGCACATGGGACGGAGCCGGCAGCGATGGTCTGGAGAGAGCTCAGGCAGGCTGGTTGGAGCTGATGTTCTGTGTTGAGTGTCTCCCTTCCGGGATAGTCTTCCGTGCTCTGGAATTCATGTGGGCGATTCACTGGGCAGGAAGACAGGAAACAATCTCAAAACCAACCGAATCCCGTACGTTTGCTGATGCAAGAAAAAGTGGGGGGGGTTCCACTTCCCGGGGCCGAGAGGACAAGTCCGTTCAGTCTCTGAAAACCCTGCACGTTGGAGGATACTGATGGTCTGTGCTGAAAGGGCTCAGCAGCCAGTGCTTTTCACCAGCTTGACTAAGGAAAAGTGAGCAAATGGCTCTACGGACGTGGCGAGAGCGGCCGGGAAAGAAGTGACTCCGTTTGTGTGGAGATGGTGGTAGTTTGACCAGAGCGGAAACACTGTGGGTGCCCGTGTGGAATGGGTGGGGGTGCCGGTATGGGACTGACGTGCTTCCAGCCTGGTTCGCCCAGCAGCTGTTGGCAGGGTGTCTCAGTTCCCAGGATAGCAGGCTGGGATCGTGGGGCGGAAGCAGCGGGCGTGTGCTCACCCATCGCGCTGGTGGCTGATGGCCTCTGCAGCACATGGCTCTGCCTGTCCCCAGCTCGGCCAGCAGCCGAACGCCTGTGCCTGGGAGTGGGTGGTTACGGCTCTTGTGCTTGGGAAAAGGAGGCAGGATTTTCACCAGCGGGTATAAGATGCTTAAGCACCGCCGATCACTGACAGGTGCTAGCCCTGATTGAAGGTGGGGTTAGGTAAGGGTTTCATAGAAGAGCAAATGGCCAGGAGTGTGAGGACAGGCAAGTTCAAATCGGAAAACAGATGTGCTGTTGGAATGTGTTGCCATAGCAACGGATCACAGTTTCCATCTCTTGCTGTCACTTTTAAAATGGGCTTCAGCTGGCTGCCACTGGCCTGGAC
>NW_010240846.1:0-424 GCF_000690775.1 Eurypyga helias | reverse complement strand
GAAACCGTGGCTGTGGGGCAGCTATGGGGCAGTCTATGGGGCTGTGAAGTACCTATGGGGCAGCTTTGAGGCAGGCTGAGGCTATGGGGGGGGGCTATGGGGCAGTTTGTGGGGCTGTGGGTTATCTGTGGGGCAAGCCAGGGCTGTGGGGCAGCTCTGGGGTACCTATGCGACAGCTATAGGGCAGGCTGTGGCTATAGGGCAGCCTGCTGAGCTGCAACGTAGCTATGGGGCAGCTATGGGGTAGGCAGTGGCACAGGCTGTGGCTATGGGGTAGCTGTGGGGTATCTATGGGGCAGCTAAGGGTGTGCTAGGGGGCAAGCCAGGTCTGTGGGGCAGCTCTGGGCTAGGCCGTGGCTATGGGGCAGCTATAGGGCAGCCTATGGAGCTGTGGGGTAGCTATGGGGCAGGGATGGGGGCGAGG
>NW_010240845.1:0-1101 GCF_000690775.1 Eurypyga helias | reverse complement strand
GGAGCTGTGTGTGCAAGGAGCTGAGCGTGCCGGGAGCTGCGCGTGCCAGGAGCGGTGTGTGCAAGGAGCTGAGTGTGCCGGGAGGTGCACGCACCAGAAGCTGTGTGCACCGGAGCTGCTGATGCAAGGAGCTGAGCGTGCAAGGAGCTGTGTGTGCCAGAGCTGCGTGTGCAAGGAGCTGTGCGTGCCAGGAGATGCACGCACCAGAAGCTGTGTGCACCGGAGCTGCTGATGCAAGGAGCTGAGCGTGCAAGGAGCTGTGTGTGCCAGAGCTGCGTGTGCAAGGAGCTGTGCGTGCCGGGAGCTGCGCATGCTGGGAGATGAACGCACCAGGAGCTGCATGTGCAAGAAGCTGCATGTGCCAGGTGCTGAGTGTGCAAGGAGATGCACATGCCGGGAGCTGCGCATGCCAGGAGATACATGTGCCAGAGCTGCATGTGCAAGGAGCTGAGTGTGCCAGGAGATGCACATGACAGGAGCTGTGTGTGCCGGGAGCTGCGTGTGCCAGGAACTGAGCGTGCAAGGAGCTGTGTGTGCCGGGTGCTGTGCATTCAAGGAGCTGAGCGTGCCAGGAGATGCACATGCCAGGAGCTGCGCGTAGCGGGAGCTGCACGTTCAAGGAGCTGAGCGTGCAAGGAGCTGCACACGAAGGGAGCTGCGTGTGCCAGGAAATGCACACATTGGGAGCTATCCATGGAAGATGCTGAGTGTGCCAGGTGCTGCGTGTGCAAGGAGCTGCTGTGTTGGAGCTGTGTGTGCCAGAGCTGCACGTGCAAGGAGCTGAGTGTGCCAGGACCTGTGTGTACAGGGAGCTGAGCCTGCAAGGAGCTGTGTGTGCTGGGAGCTGTGCATGCCAGGAGATGCACACACTGGGAGGTGTGCGTGGAAGATGCTGCGCGTGCCAGGTGCTGCACGTGCAAGGAGCTGAGTGTGCAAGGAGCTGAGCATGCCAGGAGTTGCATGCACTGGGAGCTGCGTGTGCAAGAAGCTGCATGTGCTGGGGGCCGGGTGCTGCATGTGCCGGGAGCTGTGTGTGCAAGGAGCTGCGCGTGCCGGGAGCTGAGCGTGCCAGGAGCTGCGCGTGCCGGGAGCTGCGCGTGC
>NW_010240844.1:2213-5557 GCF_000690775.1 Eurypyga helias | reverse complement strand
TCTGTGATTCTATGATTCTATTTTGATTTGTCTAGCTATATAATCAACATGCTTTGGTCAGTAGTTTTATTTACTCAAATCCTTGCTTTTTAAACACATTCGTATGGAAGGTCAACAGTTGCAATATGATGCTTTCAGCATCTATACACAAAACTTAACTGTCATTGGAATTCTGGGTATGGGTAAAGAGTGCTTTTGACAAGGGCATGTAGGGATAGGACAAAGGGTAAAGGGTTTAAATTGAAATAGAGTAGAGTTAGATAAGATATAAGGACAAAATTCTTCCTGGAGAGGGTGGTGAGGCACTGGAACAGGTTGCCCAGAGAAGCTGTGGATGCCCCATCCCTGGAAGTGTTCAAGGCCAGGCTGGATGAGGCTTTGAGCAACCTGGTCTAGTGGAAGGTGTCCCTGCCCATGGCAGGGGGGTTGGAACTAGATGATCTTTAAGGTCCCTTCCAACCCAAACCATTCTGTGATTCTATGGGTCTCACAGGAATTAAAGTGTTTCACTGGACTAATATCCAATGAGCTTAGTAACAGTGGAAAAGGGGATTACCAGTGAGCAACACAATTGGCTTCCCCTTACTTAATTTTCAAGCTGTCTGGTCGCCCAGTTAATTTGAAGTTGGGTTTTTTTTTTTTTTTTTGAGCAGAATTGGTCATCATTAAATCAATATTTTGTTCTGGTTTGGAAAGAATTAAAAAAATAAAAATATGCTAGAGGCACATAAAGAATTACTAAGGAAATCAGCAAGAAAAAAAGAATGACAGTGTCAACCAACGACTGAATGGTAACTTGAAAGATGAAAATATGATATAAAAGAGATAAGTGATCCAAGAAACAATTCCAAGTGTGATTTTGGAGTAGCATATAGAAAATAATTTTTCTGCATAAATTAAGGTATATTTATGATCTTCAATAAAATGAACATTATCCCTTGTACAAGGGAACTTTGTATTTGAGTCAACATAGTAATGGCATGTACTACTTACTTGGTAAGACACTTTCCAATTACTTGTCATCACAATCAATTGCATATTAGTAAACAGCACAGAAGATAGAAGTATCCCCACAGTATATTTTAATAAGTAAAAAGAAACATGCACTGCATGTTTTTTAGTTTTTTTAAATCAGAAATATTATAATTTTCATCATGATACTCAATCAGTTTCTCATTTTCATGAGAAAAATAAGATTAAAATACCTGTATGTATCATTAGATCTTTCAGTATGGGTCTGCCTTCAATAATGCAATGTGTTCACTACCAGTACGTCCATGTATTTTCCAATTCACTATAAGGTTTGTGGTCTTCAGAATTTTTAAATTAAGTTAAAATAACGCTAGCTGAGATAACACCTCATTTAATTCTCATTTTCTTCCTAAAGCAGGAAGGTAGAAATTTTACCTGAAATAAGTTACGTTTCTCGGACAATAATTTTTGTTGAGCATCTAAATAAATGAGAGAATTTTGGCAGATTGTCCCCATCTTATCCCTTTCTCTTGATTTTGCCATAAATTCCTGAAAGACGGCAAAACAAGGCTAGTAAACGCAGGGAAAATAACTTTTTTCGTTAATCTAAATAACTTTGTATAGTTCTAAAAAAACCTAGGTTTTTAATGAAACATAATCCTGTCATAATTTTGGAAAGAAGTAAAAAAGAACAAAGCCTTCCCCATCAGAAAAAAAATCCAGTTTTACAGGCTGTTAATCTGAAAAAAATGTGTGGTAAACATAATCACTGAATAAAAATGATAAAATAATTTAAAACACTTCCGTTGCTGTAGCTCTTAAGAGTTATGACTATAATACGCCCATTTTATTGGAGGGAAGTTCCTGTGATTTTAAGGTTTTATCACTGTCAAGTAAAGTAATCAGCAGGGAACCAAAACCTTAATATTCAGACAAATATTTTGAGTGCTTGCTTATTTATTTATTTATTTATTTAAATGGGACAGCAGCTACTGTGAATAAATTCTATCAGATTTATCTAGTACTGGTTTTGTATTCACACTTATATTCCTATTTATAGTGTGCATGAATTTGCTCTTAAATCATACCAGATCTCATATGTTCACAGCTAGACTTTAAAGGCAGTATCCTACAAAATACATAGGAGACGTCCAGTTACTCGAGCTGTTGTTCTAGTATGAAGAATCACAGAATCATAGAATCACAGAATGGTTTGGGTCGGAAGGGACCTTAAACATCATCCAGTTCCAACCCCCCTGCCATGGGCAGGGACACCTTCCACTAGACCAGGTTGCTCAAAGCCTCATCCAGCCTGGCCTTGAACACTTCCAGGGATGGGGCATCCACAGCTCCTCTGGACAACCTGTTCCAGTGCTTCACCACCCCCTCCAAGAATTATCAAAATTACAGTATAATGTTTTCTACAGTGAAAACTGTAATACTTATAAGATGTAATGAGAACTTCCTTTTTCACAAAGGCAATGTTGGTTCCAAAAAGATAAATGATTTTTTATAATTATTCTAAACCGGTGTATTCTCCAAATTAAAAAATAAGATATTATTTGCTACTGAAACAAATAAAATGCTCTCCAGCCTAGATTAATACAAATCATTTTTACAGCTTTCCTAATATCTGCTTTGGCATTTTAAACCAATAAACATCTTCCCATTTTACAAAATGTGATACAAATGGAGTTTCAGACTACTTAATGAGGATTGCAGGTTCAAGGCCTTACTAAAGCACTGCTGAGCTCAGTAGATTTTCAACACAGTAATTATTTCCTGAATACTAGAATTTGCTGAATATATTCCAAGCACTCATTTTTCATACTGCATAATTAATCAAATTATAGCATTGTGTTACATTATTTTCACATTTTAGTCTTGAATAAGGTCATTCTCAAATTAGCTGGATCAGACAGTTTCACAGTGGTGATATATTTAGTCAGTGATAGATGTATAACCCATTTATTATTTGTAGTAGCAGATGTTGGCAGCTACGCTGCAGTCCAAAGCCTATTAGCTTTTCTGATGGTGAAAAGTCTTCCATGTGGAAGAGACAGCAACATCATGTAATGCTAGGATGTGTCTGGGATGTGTCCTGTTCCATAGGAACAGTCACGTTAAGGTCACAGAAGTCAGTCCTGTGTCTTGTAGAATAACACAGAAAACAGGCAAGTCCAAAATAAAGATCCTAAACCCCTTCTTAACTGCAGCTTAAGCATGAAAGTACTTAAAATCTATCAGACCTTAAATTTTTGCATGTAAAGTTCCCAAAGTGTCTAAATAATCTATATCATAAATCCACATAAATCTACAGCATAAGCTCTAAATCTTCACAATGCTTAGCAACTAGGCAACTAGCTCACACC
>NW_010240844.1:0-2182 GCF_000690775.1 Eurypyga helias | reverse complement strand
CCCTACAGGACCCAGCTAGTAAACACTCAAAGCACACACTACTTTATTAGGCTCTTTACAAAGGACAGCCAGAGACAATTTTTTTGGTGATCCTTCTATGCTTCATTAGACTAGTGGTTAGACTATCCACATGTGGAAGACTCTGTTTAATAATCTTCTCTCCAGACAGAATCTGAACTAAAATCTTCCCATGTTCATTTTCTGCTTAACAAACAGACATAATTTTTCAACAGGCTCTGGAATTCTTCCTTTTGAAGTTTTTTCACTTTGCACAGAATACCAGGAAATTCATCGGATAAGTAAAAAAAAAAGCAAAAATCAGCATAGCTAGAGATTACATTTCTCAGTTATAAGGAATGAGACTGGATTTCAGTTTCTGCACCGGTGAATGTAGCCAGAAGAGTATCTGGGGAGAAGCCATCACTCGGAGGCACACTCTGTATGCCAGTTCTCTGTGCTGGCCAACTCTCCTGTTGGCCCAATAAATATTTGATTACTCCACAGATCATAAAGCAATTTCTAACTTCAAACTTCCTTGAGAAGTCAAGGCTGAGAATTATGTTCAGAAATCAGTATCCTCCTGTATCCAAGAATATCGGCTAAAATTCATTCTGTGTCCAGAGGGACAGGGAATACAACCAAATCCTGTCCCCAGCATCTCATAGTATCTAGCCCCACCCAGCATGCTGGGTTCTGGGGAAAGTATTTTTAAGTGCTAATCCTTCCTCATGCGTTACCTAGGGAAACTAGGCACTGAAGTCAAGGTTGAGGATTGCCTCAGGCACATGGGTGCTGACAAGATATGTGTATAACAACCAGGTTTCCAAACCTCAATCATTTTTTTAGCTAGCCCTACACGGTCAAAGTTGTCCTGAGGTCTATAATGCTTGAATTAATGGTGGGTAATATGTGACAGTATCCTGCATATATAAAAGGTCTCATGTCTCAACAGATTATCTAGTACGCATATATTAATCAGGAAAAAAAGTATTTATTTACAGTTACATTTGTAAAGAAAATTATCTGTATTAACTCATAAAACTACTAAAAACATTCATAAAACTTGGATAAAAGAACAAAACCTGAATATTAAACTATGCATCTTATTCTGCCAGAGCAAGAAAATTATAGATGTTTTGTAGAATTACCAGGAAATTAAAGTTTACAACTGTAAACCCCAAATTAGTTCTAAAGGCATATTAAAATTAGAATCTAATAACAAAGTACACTTACCTCCAGTTTCTTGTATAAATTGTTCAGCTGAGATGCTGTCTCTAAGCTTTTCTCACATTTTTCTCTACTTTCAACCTTTTTTTGTTTCAACTGATGTGACTGTAGCTCTTCATAACTATGTGTCAACTGTGAAAACTAAAAATGAAAGCAGAGTTGAACATGCAGAATCTATCAAACATGACCATGTGGTCAAAGTTGTCTTTAAACTAAAATCGCCAACTACAGCTTCAGTCAGTGAATAAAGATAATTTCTTAGAGATGAACAAGAGTAACCTCTCATAGAAATGTTAACTCTGTTCCAATGGGGTGGTTTGACAGCTACTTAGTTCTTTATGGCACTGTTACCCACAGCTTCATTCCCTTTACAATGTTTATATGAAATGTTCTGTACTTGTTTACTGCCATCTTGTGCTGACATTTTTAAAGGGTGCCTCACTAGCCAGAATGAAGGATTATCATTAATGTATTTTAAACTTGCATGTTTCTTTTTTATCATGAAAATTGCTGAAATGTTATGTATGTGATGATTGCATTCTTCCTGAATCATTAAGAACCAAAGAGTGTCTTAGACTTGCAGAATTAGACGCTAAATACTGTTCTGCCTATTGATCTTACCATGACAGCATGGCCTCGGAGTCAGAGGCAGTGAAGGAAAAATACCAGTAGAAGTACCAACCTCTTCAGAAGGTACCAGCCCTGTCAGAAAAATGGCCTGTCTGATCAACAGTTAGCTACACTACACATGCAAAGGGGCTAGTGGCCGTTTATTAGTTTGGTACAGCAAGATGACGTTGTCTGGTAGAGATACATACATCTGAGTTTGAGAGAAAAAAAAAAAGGAAAAGATATTGACAAAGATAACACTAAAAATTTGGTCTTGAGGGAACCTGAATTAAAGAACTTTATAAAAATGCTGAGCAGAAAAGAATCACAGAATGGTTCGGGTTGG
>NW_010240843.1:0-992 GCF_000690775.1 Eurypyga helias | reverse complement strand
GAAGGTGGGCGCGGGCAGGGGATGGGTGTGAGTGTGGGTGGCTCCGTGTGGGTTTGTCCCTTTAAGCGGAGCTGCCTCCTCTCTGGCTTTGGCACCCAGCCGCTTTCATGTCTCCGACTTCAAAGGCAGCGGATTAAGGGGCTCTTTTATCTGAAGGAAACCTTAAGCCCCACTTCCCGATGGATGCTGGGGTGCGGGATGTGGGATGCTGGGGTGCTGGCATCCCTGGGGTGCTCTGCAGGGCTGAAGAGCCGTGCTGGGTGCCCAGACAAAGGGCAGTGGTGGGAGATGGGTGCTGTGTGGATAGAGGTGCCCAGCCAAGAGAGGGGATGAGGCGGCACCAATGGGTTGGTGGCTGGATGGGGGATGGCTCCGAGGCTGAGCACGAGGGCTGTATCCTTCCTTCGCTGCCACCGCGCAGCACCCAGAGACACCCCCGGCTGGTCCCTTGCTGGGACACTGGGTCCCCTCCGTGATTCTGGCTGGGAACATGGCTATGCAGGGTACCACGGCTGGCTGGAGGATCGTGGCCATGGGCAGGAGTGAGCCCAGCCCTGTCCCTGCTCTCCTGGGGACACACTTGGGACCCGATTACGTTGCCATAGGTGAGGTGTGAATTGGCAGGCGGCCTCGTCAGTGCATGCCTCTTCCTGCTATTAATATTCATTGCTGGCATTAATGTGGAATCGCAGCTCGGCCGCTGCTCCTCCTGGCCCCCCTCACCCGGCGCCGGGGCCGGATGAGCCTCCGACGTGACGGGAATTGCTGCAGCCTCGTGCTCCGGCGGTGGCTGCTGCGGCCAGGCTGGGGACATGGCAGGAGCGGGGTGTCCCCTTCCCACTGGGGACAGGGGACGCAAGGGCTGAGCGTGCCAGAGATACCTGTGCCCTCGGGGTGCATTGCTCAGCGAGCAACCCCTTTCCCGCAGCCCATCCCCACAGCCTTCTGCCCCCTCCTTGCTGATGGGAATTGGGGTTTGGGGGTGCCAGCGA
>NW_010240842.1:0-827 GCF_000690775.1 Eurypyga helias | reverse complement strand
CATTCTGTGATTCTATGATTCCTCAATGGGAGACTGGAGAGGGAGGTGCTGATGTCCTCTCTCTGGTGACCAGCAACAGGACATGAGGAAATGCTGTGTCAGGGTAAGTTCAGACTGGACATTAGGAAAGGGTTTTTCACTGAGGAGTTGGTCAGTCACTGGAACAGGCTCCTCAGGGAATTGGTCTCACCATCAAGACTATCTTGGCACCACGCTCCTGATTAAGAAGCATTTGGACAATACGTTTAATCATATAGTTTAGTTTTAGGTAGTCCTGCAAGGAGAAGTTAGTTGAACCCAGTGATACTTATGGGTCCCTTCCAACTTGAGACATTCTATGATTCTATGATTCTATGGCCATCTTATCCAACCCTCCTGCCATGGGTAGGGACATCTACCACTAGACCAGGTTGCTTAAAGCCCTGTCCGACCTGAGTTCAAACACTTCAAGGAATGGGGAATCCACAACCACTCTGGGCAACCTGTTGCAATGTCTACAGAACTTTCCTAGTAAAGAATTTCTTCCTATTCTAAATCTACTCTCTTTTAGTTCAAAACTGTTACTCCTCCTCTTGTGGCTACAGGCCCTTGTGAAAAGTCATCCTCTATCTTTTTCATAAGCCTTCCCTAAGTATCTAAAGGCAGCAATAAGTTTTCCCTGAAGCCTTCTCTACTCCAGGCTAAATAACCCCAACTCTCTCAGCCTTTCCTCACAGCAGAGGTGTTCCAGACATATGATAATTTTCCTGTCCCTCGTCTGCACCTTTTCCACTAGCTCCATGTCTTTTTTCTGCTGGGGATGCCAGAGCTGGACGCAGAACTGCAGG
>NW_010240841.1:264-1395 GCF_000690775.1 Eurypyga helias | reverse complement strand
TCCCGTGCCGCGGTATCCGGTGCGGATGGTGCAGAGGTGAAGTCTGCGCTGCAGGGCAGGGCGTGCTTGCGCTGCCCGCGTGCCATGCTGCCGCCTCCGGTGACTGGCCCCGGCTCACGTACGTATTTCCTGCTCCCCGGGACGCTCTGTCTTTCAACCGGATGGGCAGAGGCGCCGACTGCGGAGGCCGCGGGTGGCGCAGACAGCCCGGAGTGTAAATCTCAGCCCTCCCTGTTGGCTTCCCTGGCAGCCTATACAGCCCCGCAGGGGCCGTGAACCAGAGTCCTCTAAAGCGGTGCACGTGTACTGGAGCTTTGGAAAAGGCGACGGGGCGTGAGATTTGAGGGAGGGGCGGTACGGAATGGGGTGGTTTGCTCCGTGGTTGTTTTGCAAACGTTGTCTGATACCAGACCGCCTTTTTCTGCTTCAACAGGGAGTTGGGACCTAAAAGTAAAGAGCTGAAGCTACAGGTGCTGGGGAGCAGCGACGGAGGGGGAAGTGAGTACGGGCAGCCCTAAGGTGGATTGTGAGGCAGGGAGACAGAAACACCCAAGGGAATTCCTGGGCTTGGAGCCTGTGGTGGTTGTGTGTCAGTATGGTGCGCCACGAACTCTGCAAGGGCTTCTCAAACGCAGCGTGAGGCGAGCCTTGGGCTGCGTGAAGCAGCTCTGGAGTCCGTGCTTAATGCAGCGCTCTTCCCCCGACCCTTCTGGTAGCTGGGAGGTTCCCGCAGCCCACCTCTCTCCGCTCGGAACCGGGGTTCGCCCCTGTGTATCGGAAGGACGTGGAGAAGTCTCTTACCTCTGCGTTCGTTTGTTCTGGGTCGGGGACGGGCGAACGGCAGCACCAGCTTTTGGTGGAGGCTGTGCAATGGCCAGGGCTTCGGGTTTCTGGGTGGTACAGAGGGGTGCTGACCGCCTCCCGAACCTGGCAGACACCGGAGTTGTGGGGACCCGCTTCGCTGGCCCGCGGGGCCGCTTCCTGAAAGCAGGGCTACCTGGGGAGATGCCTGAGGTGATGAGGTTTGTTTTCCTGTTCTTTCCCGCAGACGTGCTGCTGGCACACGCCATCCTTGTGCTCGATTCCTTGGGCAAACAGCCATCTGGGAGGCGGATTTGCTCGCTGGCCCCA
>NW_010240841.1:0-245 GCF_000690775.1 Eurypyga helias | reverse complement strand
GGAGCGGGGTGTTC
Organism: Eurypyga helias; assembly: GCF_000690775.1. Lineage (NCBI taxonomy): Eukaryota > Metazoa > Chordata > Aves > Eurypygiformes > Eurypygidae > Eurypyga > Eurypyga helias. The sequence goes on along the minus strand of NW_010240841.1, from coordinate 231 downwards.
CCTGCCGGCTGAAGCCACCATTATGGTGGAGGTGAGCTCACGATTTCCTAAGCTTCCTTAGACAAATGTGTGCTCCGGACATGTTCACCACGTGAGCCTCTAGCTGGAGAGGAGCAGGACGAGGCCTAGGCTCGTGGCAGGGGGATGTCACGCCGTTAGGCTGAGGAGGGGTGTTGCCTGCCCCTCTGGGGATGGCTTCTGGGTGCCTGGAGCTAACCGACCCTAACCCTT
>NW_010240840.1:0-4302 GCF_000690775.1 Eurypyga helias | reverse complement strand
TTCTATGATTCTATGATGATTCTATTCTACTACCCAATGAGAACAGTGTCATAGAAGCTTCAATTCCTGGTTCAGCCACAGCCATGCCCATGTCTGGCTGTGGACCCCGTTGATTCAGTCCCCAACTTACAAAAGGACAGCAAGCACCTTTGCAGGCCTTACTCTCGTGAGAACTTTGCACTAACTCCAGTCGTAGTACTAGTTTTAATATAGCCTCAAACAGACATTAAGCTGTTTGTCCATAACAGCAGCAGCTTTCATCTAACCCCAAATGCCTTGCAGACTCCTGTAACAAATAAGCTCTGGTTATTTTACTCTCAAATGCTAGTCCTAGATCTGGTGATCTCCCAGATTTAAAAAATGCTCCATATTCTGGTCTCCACATCCCATCCATCAGCAGTGGGATTCACGCTTCTACTGACGGTATTCTCCTCAGCCCCCAGTCCTTTCCATGTAACTACAGTGGCTTGACTGAGACTAGTCTGCCTTGGCTGTACTTGAGACATTTGGCCATGCTACTATTATAAAAGAAAACAGTGAAGTCCACTTAGCCCAGATCATTACTTTGATTTCTTTGAGTGGTTAACTCCCTGTTGTGACTAATTTAATGGTTTTAATAATTTGTCCTGAAATATCTTCAATTTCTAAAAATCATGCTAGAGTGATGTTCCATGTAATAAGGGAAACAGCAAAATAATCAGGAAATTCCAATTCTATGCTGAAAGCTTAAGGACTGATGTCTGCTAAAATGTTACTCTCCCAGCCAGAGTTCCTGTCTTACTTTCCCAGGGGGCAGAGATGGAATAAGTACCTTAAAAGCAAATCCCTTTGTTTAAGTGCTTCGATGTGAAACGCGAGGGGAAATTTTAAGTGTGGGGTTTTTGTTTTTTTTTTTTAATATAAACATTTAGTATGTGAAGGAAAAGGGATGAGCAGAAAATCATGACTGTGTTCAGATCAAAACTGCAGGAGCATCAGATGGTGTACTAGTTGCTGGAACGTTGACCTTAATAAAGCTACAACAAATCACACAAGCTGAGCTCTGTACCACAGAGCAGGGAGAGCCATAATGGCTTTGAACTGTATGTTTTCCATTCCTCCTTAATGCAGCCTATGGTTATGGGGGATGTACATAAACTGCTTGGAATGAAGAATTAGAATGAAAAAGAATATTGCATTGGGAAAAAAAAGGGTAATCAGCATTACAAACATGTCTTTGCTGTGACAAAGTTGAAAACTGATGTTCAGTACCAATGTATTATAATTTCTGCCTTCTCCCTCAATCACGTACCATCATTTTCCAACATCTCATAGTGATGCCTTACTTAAAAACTTTCAGCATTAATGGGAAAATCCAACATACTTTAATAATAACAGATGGCTGTGAAGTGAATACAGAGCTGTATTTCACTCCTGGGGCTTTGTGGCTGTTCAGAAGCCACTTGAGTTACATGCTCATGGTTAATAACATCAGCAGAGCCACTCCAGTTAATTACGACATTATATTTACTCCATAGCTCTCTATTCTACTTTAAGTCATGGTAAGAAAAGGGCGAACATATAATCCCTCCAAAGACACTGTACTGCCTTGTTAGAAAGACTGAAAAAGCTTCATAACTGTAGACAAAATGTAAACCCCAGTATGGAACAACAGATACTCTTTAATGTCTCTTGCACAGAGCAGCTTAATTGACAGTAATTGCAGACTGGCCAGATAGCAAACGTTATATTGCTTCTCATCGCGGGCTAGTAAAACGGAGTATTGCCTTGTGGCCAGAGGAGGAAGGGAGGAAATGGGAGGTGTAATGAGTGTGTAGAAAGGACTCATAGGAAGCATCCAGCTGTCTGAAGTTTAGTTTAGATTTTCCTCCTGATTTCATCCCATTCTCTATCTTTGCCTCTTTTATTTCTGAAGGAGAGGAAACATAAAGCCAAATAAAGTAGAATGAGTTGTTCATCAGATAATTAAGACAAAGTAAAATAACACTACTTCACCAAGGAAATTTTAAGAAGTTTTTTAAGAGATCCTTTGTCAGCAGGCTGTAAATTATTGACTCAGTTTTTTCATTAAAAATAAAAGGACAAACTCTTAAAAGTAGAGTTTTGTTTTAGAGGAAATAAAATCCATGACTAAAAAATGGAACTGACAGCCCCCCAAAAGCCTGCTCTTAAGATGCTTTTCCACTTCTGTTGGTTCAATACCCCCCTGTAGACAACAGATCAGCAGGGAGTTTTCCTTTTGTGTCCATTGCCCCAGTCTAGATCTTCTCCTTAGACTCCAAACTCAGAAGGAGAAGGAGAATGGCAGAACATATCTGTGGATGGGGGATAACATAGAGGGGGCGGTCTGTGGATTAATCAAGGAAACACTCTTTAAAAATGTATCCTAGGGATTCTTTAGTTTACAATATTATAAAAGCTGTGCTGTCCCCCAGTGTGAACTGTGCTCTGCCTCAACAGAGTGTCTCTGTGGTAAGGAGCTCGTTCCCAGTGATCTTGCCACACTTAAGAGAGTCACAAAAGCCACGGTCCCACTCTTATCTCTCCCTTCATGTGCTCACCTGTGGGACTGAAGTGCTTTGGTTATTTCTGCACAAAGTCTGGGAGTAATTCTCTCTCTCTTTATAGCAGCACTGGCCTTTTCACAGTGAAGACTGTACTTTGCTGGGTTGTGAAGTCATTCCTATGTATGTTGTATAAATATTTCAGAGGCCTTGAATGATCATAGGAACAGTTCTGCCTGACATGCTCATAATGGCAAATCTTACTTTCAGCACCTTACAAAACTATAGGAAGTATATTTGTGATCCTTTGGAAAGGAAGGCCTCTGACAAATGTAAATAATTCACAAATGCTAAAACATCTATTTAATCTAAATAGTTTTTTTAGAGTGTAGCTATATTTAAAATTGCAAATTAGTGTTATAGATGGCTTCTAATTTATTGAAGTGTGTACATTCATAAACTGATGCTGGAAACCTTTGGATCATAAAATCTAGTGTGTGTGGAAGCTGGCATCTTAATTCTAGCTCCAGTTCCAGCTGTGGCATCTATGCCTTTGAAGTAGTCACAGCTGGGGTTGAAGCTCCTCTCTGCAGACAAAGAATCCTGCTGTCTTAAAACATTGGCTTTAAATTTGCTGTAGCTTAGTTGGAACTTGACTTAAAGACTTGCTTCTCATTGCAGAGACACAACTCTATATCTGCTTCAAAGGTAGGTGATACCACAACATCTTCAGTCTCAGGTGTAGTTAAAAATTCACTCCAATAGCAAAGGTAAGCCTACCAGCCTTAAAACACAGGTTAAGATTCAGTTTATAGCTATGTCACTGTTTGGTGCAACGACCTTAGCTTAAATATGAGCCTCTTTCCCATGCAAAATGTCATTTAATCAATTACAATATTTCTAATATACCTATCACCCTCCTATGTGAATATCTCTGCCTGCTTCTCAGCAGGAGTTTTTCCAGAACAAGCAGAAAGTGAGCTCTCAGGGTTCAGGCTCCTTGGTTTAAAACAGCAGGGCGCTCTCTGCTGAGCTGCCCCTACCTGTGAGCTCTTCAAAGGAGCAGTCACAGCAGGGGCTGTAGCTGAAACCAGAAGTGGTGGTTTTATCTAGCACAGGAGGTTTCACGAGGCTTCAGCCTCGAGGGCAACTTGTTCATTTAAAAAATATTTTTTTAAAAGTGATATACTGCATAGCTGTTATACGACCTTGAAGAGGGTAATAGTAGCCACGAGTTCTTTCCCTTTGGTCAGTTTTGTGAGAAAATGATATGAAAATCAGAAAAGAGGATGAGTGCACTGCTCCAGAAACTGTGTTAACCCCATTTCTATACTGCACCCACAGAGTGACAGTACATGGAAGGGTGAACCACAAAGGTTGTTCTCGCTGATGTTATTTTGTGATGCACTTCACTGTCTTCTAGTCATGACAGAGTTAGTTTTCTTCTCAGTAGCTGGTATGAGGCTGTTTTGGATTTTCCCTGAGAGTATTGATAACATTGGTGGTTTCAGTTGTTGCTAAGGAGGGTTTTTACCAATTCAAGGACTTTTTCAGCTTGTGATACTGCACGTGTGTTCCCAACTTTCTCACTACAAGCAGTGTTGGGGGGATGACAGAGTTCAGACAGCTAACCCACGCTGACCAAGGGGCTATTTCATTCCATGAAACGTCATGCTCAGTATATAAGCTGGGGGGCCATGGCGGTTGTTAGTGGGTTGGTGGTTCGGTTGGCTTTGTCTTGCTTGTGGGGCTCGCTGAGTGCTGCGATCACTCTCGCTCTTGGGCTCTCTGTCTCTGA
>NW_010240839.1:0-460 GCF_000690775.1 Eurypyga helias | reverse complement strand
TTGAAGATTAGATTTATTTTAATTTTTCTCATATTTATGGTTAAATAAAAGTAAATGAATAACTAAATGAACAGATTTTTAGGATTCTTCTGATTATTGTAATTGTGGAAGACCTTTAAAATTTCTTGAAGTAAATTCTATTATTCAGAAACAATTAAACATTGAAAACGGAGATTAATTATTTCTGAAAAAGCATAATGGAGGAGCCCAACAGTGCAAAAAGAAAATTGTGTGAATTTGACAGATGTAAGTGTAAATGAGAGAGAGAGAAATTAAAACCAGATATGAGCTGCAGCCAGCTCACAAGAGGTATATGCGATAAACAAAGACAAAAAAACCCCAACAAACAAACAACAACCCACAACAGTTTGAAGTGGCTCCTTTTAACTGTCTGGTAGTGAAGGTGGGTCTGAAGCACCTTGTTTAGTGGAGGCAAATTTAGACCACAATGATAGCCCAC
>NW_010240838.1:45412-45636 GCF_000690775.1 Eurypyga helias | reverse complement strand
AGGCAGTGCTCCCCCCATCAGCAGCCTCCCCCGGCGCCCACCCCCCTGCCCTGGCCGGCTCCGGCATAGCCATGCCGCGTGCTATTTGCACTGCCCCATCGTTAGGCACTGTGAGACCCATCCTGCTGAGGAAAGGGGAGCAAGGCAGGGCAGCCATGGAGAAGTTTCCGATGGTGATTCTGCCCCTCTGCTCTGCTCTCATGAGACCCCACCTGCAGCTCTGC
>NW_010240838.1:43045-45059 GCF_000690775.1 Eurypyga helias | reverse complement strand
CTGGAAGTGTCCAAGGCCAGGCTGGATGAGGCTTGGAGCAACCTAGTCTAGTGGAAGGTGTCCCTGCCCATGGCGGGGGGTTGGAACTGGATGGGCTTTAAGGTCCCTTCCAACCCAAACCATTCTGTGATTCTGTGATGGCAAAGGTGCTGCTACACGGAGATGGTGGCTAGGGCAGGGCAGGGGGGGCTGGTCCATCACAAACCAGAAGACATACACAGCCAGGGAAGGGTCAGTCACAGTACTGGACCAGGGTGTTGCCATGCCTAGGCCCAAGGATGCTCATGGGAGCAGCAATAGCAGCCACCTCCTGGTTCCTGCCAGGGCAAAGCTTCCACACAAAACCTTTCCTGGGGTCCCATCACCCCCCTGCACCAGCCAGGCACACCACCTCCCAGCCCCGCTGCGGGGCTGCGCATCATCTCCGGGGTGGGGGAGAGCCCCGTGGGCTGCAGCACCCTGGGGAGGTCTGGGAGCCGGCTGCTGACCCAGCACAATCACCCCTTCGCCCCAGGCACCGCTTTGGGTTGCCCCTGGCCTCACCCCGCAGCCCAGTGCCCTTCCCAAACTGCCCGTGGCTCCTGGGGTGAGGCCCAAACCCACCGGGGGGAAAAGGCCAGGGAGCACCTTCCAACCAACCATCAGCCGAACGCCCCGGCAAGGGCCACGCGGCGCCTTGGCGATGCCCCAGCCTTGTCTAAACCCACCTCTCCAGCCCGGTTTTTATTTGCCGTTGCTCTTCGAAGTGCTGCGAAAGACCGAATCCATCCCCGCTGCCAGTTTGATCTCAGATTTACGGCCCAAGCCCCGAAATCCTCCGCTGCTTGTGAGGTCCTTCGAGAGAATCACAGCAGAAAATGTTTATTTCCATCATAAAGATCTGTTTTAATATTTTAACATAAATCAAGCCGCGCTTTATGGTGAGAATAAATTTGTTGGCAGAAACTGCCTTCGCAGCCTGAGGCGGTGGAGCAATTCAATTTGTTTGGTTTTAAGCGTAAGGAGCCGTAATTGAGAAGGGGAAAGTACAGATGTTTTAATTGAGTTTGCAGCTCCCACCCAGAGTCGCAGGAGGCTAATCGAGAAGAGGAGGTGAGGGTCTCCATTAGCCTCTCCGCTTGCCATTTCTCCTTGATCCATCAGTCACGGCCAGGAATAGCTGCTCAGCGCCGCAAGCGGAGGAAAGGGGGTGGAAAAAGAAACCAGACTAAACCAGATGTATAATGTGCACGTTATTGGGTTTAATCCCGTTGTTTGAAAACTAATTAAAGTCAGGACAAGCATCACGTGAGAATCTGTAACGATGAAGTGTTTGCGTTGATGATGGCCCGAGAAAACCAGACGGGTGAGAGGAGCGAGCTCCTGCCCCGCACTGAGCTGGGGTCACCCAGCGTCCCCCCAGCCCATCCCCAGGCAGCGCTGGCTCCCTCGGGCCGTCCCCTTCCCACTTTCTCCGGTAATTTTTAAGGCATTGCTACGTCATGTTTTATATGAAAAATGTTCTCTCCACCCCAGAGCTCCTCTCCGTTAATCACCCCGATCCCTCGGATAGATTTGTTCTGCCGCTGTGCAAGGACAGTGGGTGCCTGGGAATTCCAGGTTATTTATTTCAGAAAGCACTCCTGCTCCTTGGGGAGCCAGAGTCCTTCTCGGTAAGGTGGCACGGCAAAGGCCAGGGTCAGGATGCCAGCCCTCCCCAGGCCACCGCATCCAAGCAGCTCTTCACGCTAAGGCCCCTCAGCAGTCACTGCCACACAGGGCGCCGAGGCCACCCGGGCCAGGGGACAGAAGGCACATCTTTACGTTAAGAGACGCAGGAGAGGGTGTGCCAGGCCGGGCCCCCTGCCCCAGCCTCCCCAGCCTTGCTATGAAAGAGGGGCAGGAAGGGAGGGAGACCAAGGGCAGCCCTAGGAGGGGAAGGGGGGGTGAGAGGGGATGAAATAACCAAGAACGGCCCCGTTCCCTGGCTGGCAAGGGAAGGGGAAGGCAGGAGACCGAGACGGGCACTCGAAGG
>NW_010240838.1:24688-43023 GCF_000690775.1 Eurypyga helias | reverse complement strand
TGGGAAAGGCCTCAGCCCCCTCCATAAACCCACAGCCGTGCAGGGGAACTGCCCCTTCAGCCGCTCCAGCTTTCCAAAGCCTCATTCCATCAGCATTAAATTCCTCCCTCCGGCTCTGCCCAGCTCCCAGCTGCCCCCCAACCTACCTCTTCCTAAAGGAGACGCCAGCAGCAGTTACCTGCAAAACACCGCGTCGATTTGGCACTGAAGATGCCACATCAGCCTCCCCGGAGCACTGGGGGATGTTTAAACCCACTAACCAGCGCTGCCAACACCTGTTTAGGATCAAGCTGGAGAGGAGGCAAGCAGTCCCCCCCCACCCCGGATCCTCTCCAAGCAGCTCGGCAAGGACATGGCGGTGGTGCTCAGGCTCGAGAGGAGCAGGGTTTTGCTTTAAAAGCCATGAAGTGTTTTTATACGGCTCCAGGTACTTGCATATTCCCCCAGGAGGAGCACTTCAGGTCGTATGGAAACCAGCAAGTCCTACTTGAAAACGGAGCTTGATTAAAAAGAGCTGCAGTTCAAAGCTTGCTTCAGCGAGCGGTGACACTTCATGCCGCAGCAAGCGCGGGGGGCAAGAGGATCTAACAGGAGTGACATGCACCTGGCTTTGAACCTGCCTTGATCAGGGGGATTTAAAACAGTTCAGGTGAAAACTTTTTAGAGTTCTTGCTTTTGTTAGGAAAACCAGTACCAGCTTTGCCCAAAGGCCTCAGAGCACAGGACCGGGTGCCGTTGGTGACAGCACGGTGCTGCCTCAGAAGCAGAGACTCCCCTAGAGCACTGGCAGCCCAATTCTCAGCTACGCTGAGCAGGACCAGCCCAAAGCCCACCCTAACCCTGTGCAGAAAGGACAGGGTTCAAGCCCTGTTCTGGCAGGGTTGCAGTTTTTGTCCCCCCAGAGCACTCCGGAGCTCTGCTCCCACAGGCAGGGCTGAGCCCAGGCACTCCGCGTCCTCCTGGCACCAGCCTGTTCCCCGGAGTTAACACCCACCTCGTTTCAAGGCTAATTACCCAGCGCAGGAGGCTGGAAACGCATCAGCGTGCACAGCCAGAGCTCTTGCAGGCCTCACGCGTGTCAGGACTGGGTAATTAGCACCTCCCCAGCTCCCACGAATCCTGTCCAGAGGAGTCAGGGTCTGGCTGGTTGTACCAGCCCCGTGCAGAGGTGAGAAAGGGAGAAGGGCTCTGCCAGCTGCACGCAGGAGCGGAGGGAAGCACGGCTGCGTTGCCCTTCCCGGGGGCGAAGAGCTGTACCCCTGCATGCCTAGGGGCACTGGTCTGTCTGTCTGGGGCTGCCAGAGCGCAGGAGAAGAGGATGAGACGTGTGAATGTAAACTCCTGGGCTGGAGAAATGGAGCTCTAAGCAACAGAGCCCAGATCCCAGGCGATCCGCGGTGCACAAACTGGTAACACCTCTATAAAAAGAGAAAATGTAACAGCACAAAATTATTTTCTTCCCCATTAGGGCTATTCCCACCCTAATTTCTTCCCTCAACCGGCACGTGAGGTTGGTTTGAAGGGGTCTCATCAGAAAAAAAAAGAGACTCACTTCCCCCCAAACTCCTGCGAGATTCTGCACAGCACACCCCGGCCTTTGGGAGAAGGGACACTGCGCCGATTAGCGTAGCGAGCAGCCAAGGCTGTCTGCTCTCCCGTGTGCCGAGACCTGCAGTGCACGGAGAGCCGCTGCAGGGACGGAGAGTGATGCTCCAGTAGAGCTGAAGGCAGAAATGGCTGGACACTGGTTAATCTGTGCAGGCTGCCGAGGGCTCAGCCCCCATGGCTTTGTCCAGCAGGTCTGAGAACCAGGATTGTGACCAGGCTGAGTCCACTCCATCCGCACCCAAAATGGAGTGAAGAAAGCCTGTGTCCTGGTCCAACCTGTGCCACCAAGCCAACGGCCTGAAAGCTTCCCTTCACACTGCCTCTCTCCCAACTCCGCAGTCCCAGAGTGGGAGACAAAATGCTGAAGTCTCTGGACCCCAGGGGGGAGCACGCTGCTACCCCCCATCAGAGCTTTGACTCGCTCAGGACAATGTTTGCAGTCACAAACACAAAGCAAGAAAAGCCCCATATGAGCACGAACACAATCCAGAAGGTGTGCCGGAAAGGGGAGAGGTGCTTGTTAACCGTCCCGCTGCCGAAGACCAGCTGAGTGTCCTTCCGACTGCAGTACGCAAGAAAAGCCGGAATGAGATACTGGATCCCGTTCCCAGCATAGGCTCCCGTGATCCCCACCAAGGACTCCAGATCGTGGGTGCAGAAAGCCACCAGCACCGGGGGAATCAGCGTGATGGCAGGGAAGACAATCCTATCCACAACCCACGGGTAGGTCCCCCCCTCTCTGTGGAAAAGGGTCTTCCAGTTGTTGCGCAGGGTCACTGCGATGATGGGGAAGTTGGTGCTGATGGTGAAGACGGGGAAGAGGCCGAGGAAGTAACGAATGAAGGCAACGTTGATGATCTGGCAGTTGGTGAAGTTGAGCGTGTACATGTCCATGAGGGTGTCGTTGCGGAAGCAGTAAATGGCAGTGAAGGACAGGAGGCTGTAGAAAGCCAGGATCAGGATGTAATCGAGCAGCACAAGCTTGTTGACATGCTTCTTCTTGGAGATGGGTGTGATGAGGGATGGCAGGGAGTGCTGGCACATGAAGGAGTAGACGCACACCCCAAAGAGGTTGCGGATGCCCGACAGCTGGGCCATGGACGGGTGACCTTCAGCTTGGCCTCTGCTGATGCGGATGAGGGCCAGAATAATCATGAGGATGAAAGCTGGAGAGAGAGAAGGTTTCAGGTCAAGCCCAGGTCTGCAACCCCCACAACCCTCCTCCCATCGGCACCGGCTCTCTCTCCTGCTCCACAGGAGCATCTCCTTATCTCTGGAGAAGGTGGAACATCAAAGGCGAGGTGTGCAGGAATTAATCACGACTTGCTTTCAGTGCTCATCAGAGGAACGAGCTCAGGCCGGCCTTTGGGAAGCATCTCCCTCTGGTCTCCTTCCCACGGGGACTCACCCTCCCCACCTGCCAGCACGAGCAGTTGCTCTGGGCCCTTCAGAAGCGTGACGCTAACGCAGCCGGCTGAGCCCATCACCCTCCAGGGTCTCAGTCCATGGATGCTTCTGCCATGCACCTTGGCCAAGGATCACCATTTATCGATGGCTGAGAGATGTTTGAGCTTTGACCTCTAAAGGAAGGAAAGGTTAAACCTGGCTGCAGTCATAGAATCACAGAACGGTTTGGGTTGGAAATGACCTTAAAAATCATCCAGTTCCAACCCTGACATGGGCAGGGACACCTTCCACACTAGGCAACCGCAGTAATATTCCTACACTTTTGCAGCTGGACTAATGTTTCCAAGACCTCACCTACGTGTACAGGCAGATATGCCTGGGAGCAACAGCTACTCCCAAGCTTTCCTGTCCCCGTGATCTGTCAAGCACGATAGAGCAAGAACTAGCCAGCCATTTCCCAGGCAGGAGGCACAGGCTGTCTGGAGTTAATCCCAGGGTGGAGAAGCCAGTCTGGAAGGGACTAAAGCAGCACTGAAAGACTGCTATTAAAATTCATCACTTCTAGGCACAAAGTCTGCTCATCTACCCTTCACTTATGTCAGGGAAAAGCCTAACAACGTTTTACAAAGCTTATCACAAAAAGCAACGTGCTACGGACGAGAATGAATCGAGGAGATTGGGCTAATGCCCTTATTTACTCCGCTGGTGGAAATTTGAGCCAGAAGCAGTTACTGCTAGACTGTTGTTCCTAGCATGGCACATAAAACCAGCAGAAAACTAATTCTGGTGTCACAGAAATCACATCAACCTGGGAAAGATGATCATCAGATGCGGGAGTTAACAAGGAACAGGGGGAAAAAAAAAAAAAACTAAAAACCTGCCTGGCAGGACAGCAAGCAGCAAGATTTACAGCCGGGTGCTGGCAAAGGGTGGGCCACTGTGGCTTGCAGAGAGCTGTCTCCTGCACCGGTCCGAGGCATCGGAGCAGAGCAGTGAATTACCAGGGAATGAAAAAACCAAAATGCTGAGATTACTACTATTGACAACTCTGAGTGTCATGAATATAAATACAGAGGAATTAAACAGCAGAGCACAGCCCCGCGGCCAAGCCCACAGGAGGCTGGCCACCGAGGCTGTGAGCTGCGCAGGCTCGCCGTGGGGTGATAGGGACGCTGGCCTGCTCACTGACTGGTACCGCTCCGCCTGACGCAGGCAGCTGGGAATGGGGAACCCTGCCAGGGACAGGACCAGGGAAGACAGTTACAGACCAGTTTGTTCATCTTCTGTTCCCAGCGAGACCAGATTAACCTTAACCGAACACTGCCTCCCTCGCACCCCCAGCACTTGCCGAAACCCAGTTTCTGCTCTCACAGCAACCCTCCTTCCTGTGGCAAACGCCAGCCTCGTGCTGAGACCTGACCAAGCCACGCGCCGCATCTCATCTCGTGCTGCCTCAGGAAACCTCTTGCTTCCAACTGTTTCCCAGTGACAGGCCAAGTCACCGGACTGATGACAGCAGCTCCATTCCTTCACGGCGTCACGAGGGGCAGGTCACTTTGGGACTGCTGGGCAATATACGCTTCTCCAAGAGCAGTCACCGAGGGTTACGGAAAGCAACGGCTCATGGCTCTCGGGGAGAGCAATTCCCCTCGCCTTCACTCAAGCCAGCAAGTGAGGGGCACTGTGAACACAGGTACGGTTGTTGTGCCCCTCCTATTGCTCCCCAGAGGGGAGATGCTTGCCAGCCATATCTGCTACAGCAAGATAGGCAGAAAGGGTTGTGTTCCAGGTGACGTGACATTGACTGCACCCCCCGGGGCTGCAGAGGCTACAGGGAAGAGGAGAAGGTGCCCTGAGCAATAAGACAAACCAGGTAAGGCAGCTCTGGAAGTACACGGAGATCTCTCCTTTCTTTTTCACTTGGGAGAGGTGCTCAGCCTCCGCGGCCCAATCCTGAGCTGGTCCTGCGTCCAGACTAGATGGAACTGCAGAAGTCCGGCACCTCTTCTCCTGCACACTAGACGGATCTCTGCCTGCTCTGCTCAGCAGAGTGAAGAGCAGGCTGTTTCCATCCCCCAGACCCACTCTTGCCAATGGCTCAAAACCCCGCTTTCTGCACCAGCGCTAACCACCAGTTCAGGGGAACTTCCAGGCTGGCACCCCATCCTCAGGGCACCTCCTCAGTGAGAGACCCGCAGGCTCTCTGCCCTGACACCTGCCTTCCTGGCAGGGAGCACTGAAGGAACAGAATTCCTGTAGATACCCCTGATAGACAGAAATCTTTGTCTTCAGCAGCTACAATTCATAACATTTGATTTTCCTCAACTACTTCTTTCAGAAATTAAACGTGCTAAAGTTACAAGGAGTGATGATCCAAAACTAAGATCTAAACTGGTACTGCTTCCAAACAGGCAACCCGTGCTCCTCCTGCCCTAGCACTGGTGCTCTGCAGACGCACAATCCTTGGGAGAGGTAGTGCTGGGTAAAGTGGAAACCTCCCCTGCACAGTTCCAGCCCCAGAGAAGACAAGAGCAGCCCTGCCCCAACGGTTGTGTTTTCTCTCCCTCCTCGCAGCAGAGTAGTTTCTCACTCCTGGAACTGGAGAGCTAAAACATTCACCTGCCAGATTTATCTGCCTGTCCCTAGGAGGAAGCAAGCCCCAAAATGAAACTCTGAAACCTAGTTATGCTGGATGATAAATCAAGATGAAAAGAAGATGACAGACTCTGACAGGCAGCTTTGAGCAGACAAGAGGCAGCTCAGGGTCCTGCAGGTACACACAAAGCTCCTGCTCGCATCCTCTGCCTCTACCTGGGACAGCAGGCTGAAGACTCACACTAGGCTACTTCAAGTCACCTACAGTTGCCACAGCCTCTGTCCAACAGCATTCCTTTGCCACAAAGACCCTGGCAAAGTCAGACATGGGTTCATAAGAAAAGCCTTGCTCTGTTCCTCCGCACACAGGACGGAGCCTCCTTCAAATACAGTGACCAACAGCACCCAGAGCGAGGTGGGCAGCCATGGATTGTTAGTAGGTTACATAAAAAACTTTGGTTTACACCTTGTTCTATTCAAGTGCTTAAAAAGCCATCGAGGGTTTTGCTTGTCCTGATTTTTTCAACAGTGTCAGACCCATTCCAAACCCACACACCACAGATAAGCACAGAGGACACTTCTTGTCTATTCTTCACTCCTCTAGATGTTTGAGCATCATTTTTACTGAAGGATGTTAAGTGAGGCTGGGGAAAAAAAAAAAAAATAGAGAGGTGATGGATCTCATCACAAGTCTCCAACTGTCCTCCCCCACCCCCCAGACCCCTCCTCTCACTCTGAGGAGCAAACACTGGCTCTTCTCAGACAAAGCAGACCTTGCAGACAGCTACTGCTGCCTGTCCTGCTCAGCTCAGGAAATGTTGATGCAGAGATAGGGCAGCTCTGCTATGGTTCTTGCAGGTGGAAGAAGGATAAATATGGATGAGCACAAATCCAAATACGAGCACTTCAGGAAATATGGGAGTCTGGGGATATTAAAATCCACATTTTTGTGAGCTTTGATAGAAGCGTAACAGAGCTGCAGAGAAGCAGCGAAGATAATTTAGCCATTCTAAGTTTAAGGATTGTTTTGCAGAGTCAGAGCAAACACCTTTGTAAATGAAAAATGCTGTTTCGTACATGAGCTTCATCTCTCTGCAGAAAAACACAGCCGTAGTTCAAGGCTAAAACGCATTTTTCCCCACCATGGTAGGTTCTTGGAAGAACTGATGCTCAGAATAAGTTTCTGGCTTAACCCTCCCTGGCAAGACAGCATGCTTTTGAGAGGTTTCACCTGGTGCCCCATGTCCGTCTCCATTGGTGCATGGAAAATAATGGAGAAGACCCCGAACTGAGCCACGCAGGGAGGAGAGATGCTCTGTCACATAATTCAGGAAAAGGTGGCTTGGCAAGGGGGAACCAAGCTCAGAAGTGATGGTTTGCAGAGACGTGACACTGGGTAACATCCCTGTGATCCCAGGAAGGAAGGTCAAAGAGAGATGTTGCCTCTCAGGTTCAACAGTGAACCTTCAAAGCACTGATCCCAGTTAAAACAAGGATAGTTTTAGTGACTCTAGAAAGCAGAAAGGCAGCCACAAACCAGGAAAAAAATACTGGGGGGCATAAAATGAAAGAGAACAAAGGTTACATGACAACTACCTGCGTGTTAAGAGTCAGAAAGGTGAAGACAGAGGAAGAATGATCTTGCACAGCCATTCACCACAGCTCAAGTGACATCTTCTCCAACTCTGTCCCTACTCCAATGCCTCCTTCTGTGAGGAAAGCCCGGTGAGAACATCCCTGAGCCTGCCTGCCATCCCTTCCAGGGATGCAGAGAGGCAGCAGCACACAGCCACACCGCCCTGCATCAGCAGCCCACGCCTGGCTGCTCCCCTACAGCCGCTTGTTTCAGCGGGCGCCGCGTTGTGCTGCTGCATCCGTCACCGCCGCTGACGGCGTGACAGAACCTTCTTGTCGAAGTGGAGAATCAATATGCCAGGAAATAATGATAATGAATCACCCGTTCACAAGGCATGCCACTTGCCTCCCTTTTCATACGTTAGGTGGCATGATGGATTCCAAGAGAAAGATGTTTTCACGAGCTCCCTGCGCCCATTCTCTTTGGAAGGAGGAAGATCTCTCCCCACCTTAACATTGATGCTGATCCTTCATCAAGCCAAAACACAGCAGACAACTCCTAGACAGAGGAACAGACTCATTTAGTTTAACGTTAGGAAGCTCTTTCAGGAGAGAGGGCATAAAAGCAAGAGCACCTGCTCTGTACACACATTGAACAGCACAGCATTCCCACCTTATGCATTCCTACCCAACACTTGCGTTGTGTACTTCAGTACGTCTTTCCCGGACGCTGGTGCAGCCCCCTCAGAGCCAGCTGCCTTCCAACAGCATTTTGGGCCAGTTTAAGTGCTCACTGCAACTCTGGAACTGCTAGGCATTATGGATACAGGGGCGGTTTGGACTGGATAGTAGGAAAAATACTTTCACCAAAAGGGTTGCCAGGCACTGGAATGGGCTGCTCAGGGAAGCGGTTGAGTCACCATCCCCAGAGGAATTTAAAAGACACGTGGATGAGGTACTTAGGGACATGATTTAGTGGTGGACTTGGCAGCACTAGGTTAACAGTCGGACTTGACGATCTTAAAGGTCTTTTCCAACCTAAACGATTCTGCAGTTCTATGATTGGAAGTATTAAAGCACAGCTGGAGCTCACCATGCTGGCAGAACAAAGTACCCGAAATTAAGACATTGATTCTTAAATTTAAAACTCATTCCTCCAGTTTCTCCTGCAGAAGCTATAATCCTGCCACTTGTTCGTGACCTCCAGCTCTCTGTGAACTCCAGAGCAGCAACTGATAAACTCTCCAATGGTCAGAGGAGGTTTCTACATGAAATGGCAGCAAGGAGGTAACATGCAAGCCAGGTTTGCTCCACCAGATGTGGTGGAGTAGTTAAGGATCACATTTGGCAAGGACAGAGCCTAAAACGCCGTCTCTAGGAAGATAAAGGATTTATGAGTGCAGAGGCGGTGGGGAAGCAAGATGGATATGTTCACAGAAGACAGCAATTCCCTGGAGAGAGATGTCAGGAGAGGAGGGGAATTACTTCCCAAAAGAAAGGTACGAGCAAAAGTCGTTGGATATCAGCATGGCTCCTTCCTTGAACGGAGAGCAGGGACTCGCAGGGACAGTGTTACCCTCCCTGCCCCAAAGCCTGAGGCAGGGTTTACCTGGCAGGGAACTGTTGCTCACAGAGCAGGGGAAGCACAGCCACACGTTGGGCACGTTGAGATCACGAAAGTGTGATGCAGCTTACCAGGAAGGCAAGAAAAAGCCTCTCGGGCCCCTCGACTCCCCTGCCATCTCACACCCTCTGCCAGGTTTGCTACGTCCTGCCGCAGCCGCCGCTGCTGCCCTGGCCCCGGGCCAGGCAAGAGCCCATTCCGTTCACAAAGGGAAACTTTAAGTACCACCACCGGGGTTTTTTAGCTGCCAAAAGCAGTTCAGGAGGGCTTCTCTGCCGTTGGGGCATCATTTCTCTGTGTTGCTCCATCGTTTGGGGCAGGGTTTGCTATGCAACAAGATTTACAACTAGCCTCCCCTACCACAGTAACAACAACTGCCGTGAAACTGGTGGAGCTGCCCCCTCTCAGCTGGTCTTTGCAGACATCTGCACACCAGTAACAGTTCACAGGGAGAAAAACAGCTCTGCACTCTGGTGTTTATCACAGATGCTTTATCTCAACATATGGGAAGGAAAGAGCAGCCAGCGAGGCTTGTTTGCTTCTGGTGGAAAATTACCTGTGTAGTTTATTGTCCTCCCTCCTCCGGTCACCTTTGGCAGAAGCACCATAAAGCCTCTGCAACCAGGACTCATCTCTGAGCTCTGCTGTTGACTTGGTCTGTTGGCTCTGACAGTCACTTCTCCCTCCACGTGAGAATTTACTCTTCCGTGAGTCGGGCAGTTGCATGCTACACACACACACTCCAAAAACCTGTGTGGGCACCATCATCCAGACCCTTTTGCAGGGCTGAACGTGTCCTTACGTTTTCAGCTCCCCTTCTCCAGCTCTCAGACCCATCAGCTTGTCTCCTGCTGCCTGGATAAAGTGCTCTTTTCAGGAACGTCAACTCCTCAGGCAGGATCTCAGTGGTCCCATCCAGCAGCGCACGTCACTCTCCATCTCCATCTGCAGCTAAGGAGGCTCTTTCACTCACACAGGCACCGCTTCACCCCACCGCCCCCCACAACCGGCACTGAAACGAGCTCCTCAGATGGCTGCTCCGAAAGCAGGCATGACAGAAGCACAGCCTTTTAACTAACTCTTCATAAATATATTCACTTCTGTTAGTGAATTATTTACCCCCAGGCCCTGGCAGCAGCTTTCTCTGCTCCAAAAGGGATGCAAGAACCTGAAGTAACTTTGTTGAAGCTTGTCAGAATGAACATGCAACAGTGTCCTGGTTTACAGTCCAATTCCCCCTTCCTCACCACTCCCACATGCCCTGCTCTGTGAAAGGAAAGGGGCAGACATCAAGCTGGTCCCTCCCCAAGCTATTTACCGAAAGCTTCTTTTTTCGTGCAGAAAAGAGGCCACCTTGAGGACAGTGGCCACTGGTGGACTAATCTCCCTGCAGCAGAGTGGCAACAAGGGACTTCAGATAATTGTCACACTCTCCTGTACCGGCCTCCGCTGTAATTCTCAGCCTCTGCAGCTGCACGGACATCCAGTGACTCCGGGTGTCTGCACGGAGTTGAGTCTAGCCCGGCCGGTGAAGCCTGCTAAGGATGGCAGTGAGAGCTACTACAGCAGCTGAAACTGCTCACAGCGAGGTGGTCTGAGACCAGCTCCCTGCAGAGAAGTGCTGGGGAGCCCTGTAAAGAGCAAGATCCTGGCAGAGAAAAAACTATCAGAGAAATCAGTAGATACGGCAAGTCAGCCTCACCAGCATGCTTTGGAGAGCCCTTTCCAAACTTCTTCCCTAGAAGCCTTCTACCACGTATCCAGGAAGGGGATGGGACAAAGAGCTTAAGGAGACTTTTTGGCTATTCTTTTTCCCCATCTTAGTGGCCAGGGGAAAGAGCTAGGGGAGAGATATTTTTTTTTTCTGAGCACGTAATTCTGAGATCATAGTTTGGGCAGGGTTGGGAATGCTCGGTCCC
The DNA here is from genome assembly GCF_000690775.1 of Eurypyga helias. Classification (NCBI taxonomy): domain Eukaryota; kingdom Metazoa; phylum Chordata; class Aves; order Eurypygiformes; family Eurypygidae; genus Eurypyga; species Eurypyga helias. The sequence goes on along the minus strand of NW_010240838.1, from coordinate 32,295 downwards.
AAGGGCTGCAGTTATTTGAATAGATGTGGTACGATCTGACTGTGCTACAGGGAGAGAGAACGGAGCCTGCAGCAACCAAACCCAGAAGTTTATTCCTCTATAAAGTGTCTCTTTATTAAAATACAATACTTTCTAATAACTACAATACAGCATCAAGAGCAGCACATAGAGCAAACGTCCCACGTGGGAGCTGTCTGGGAACATTTGCCAGAGACTATTCAATAACAGCAGCGATAATCATGCTACCAATGTCTCTAAAGCCAGCGGTCCTCACCTATAGAGCTGGGCATCTCAGGCTGTAACAGGCTGCAATTAATCGGGTTAGCTGCTTAATACACAATAGCACAATGTTTGCTGCTGAGCTCCACCAAGCCCTGTACTTCTGTTATCTTTCCTAATCCATATCCTTTCCCATGACGCTGCTAGACGGTTATTATCCAATATTACCAAAGAGGTAGGGCTCTGCCCCAGCGAGCCGTGTCCCCTCTGCTTTGAGAAGAGCATCAGACTTGCCTGGCTCAGTCCCTTTTGCTGTGCCGTGCCCTCCAGCAGCTCACCCCTAACACCATCCACTCAATCAGGATTGAAGAAAAGAGGGGAGAAAAAAAACCAGCTGGATATTCAAGTCTCTTTAGGGAGTAATCCATCACCACCACAGATTTAAACCCTCCAGGAAAAAAAACAAAGCCTGAAGTCCAAACAGCAAAATGGAAAATACCAACAGCTCTAATTTACTGATGGCGTGGTTGGTTTAGCCTTCTGCAGGAGACACACTGTTCCAAAAACCTTGTAAGAGACCTGGAAGCAGGCTCCAAAACTGGTAGAAGAGACCAAAACTTGGGCTAATTAATAACAGCTCCACACTTGCAAGGCTGAGGTGGAAGGCAGCTGAAAGGAAGGAAGGAGTTACAGTTTGGGAAAGGAACCCTCCCTGCCCCAAGGGGACAGTTCACTTTGATGACATACTTTATCTGGTCACCCAGTTTTAGCCCTGTCTCTGCTCTTGGAATCCTTGCTCAAGAGCTGGGCGAGGTTATATCCCTAACCCACACCAGGGCTTCACCTTAAGCACCATTAAGCAGGATTTAGAACACGTAGGTTTTCCCAACTAGCCTTTTCTCCAGGAAACCACAGATGGCAGGCTCTGTGACACCCCATAGGGTGCCTGTGCTCAGTCTCCCAAGGCAGTTTAGGCAGGAAGGGGCTGACAAAGCAGCCAGAGGAGCTTTTACAGTTGGGAAAGGGATGAGAGCTTGTGTAGGCATACCTTTACACACACTTCAAGAACCTAGATCTCTAAGCACAGATAAGGCCAGCAGTCCAATCACGCTCTGCTGCACCAAATTTAACCATTGGCACGCACCCACGCAAGGGGACAATCAGTTTTGCTGCCTAGTGTGTAAGCTGTTACTCTTCAGGAGACTGCCAGCAGCTCCATGGCTCTGGAAGCCCTCTCTGCCATCAGCCCCACTTCCCTTGGAGACACAGATCCACCCTCTGTGCTCCTATCAGTCCTGACAGGGAAACGCCTCGCCATGCCAGCCTTGTTTCCAGATGAGCTCCTCGTGTTCAGCAGGCCCAGGCAAGGAGAGCCCATCTGTCTGGGCTCTCCAGCACTATGATAATGGGGCTTGCCAGCTCCTCCTTCAACCTTCTCCTTTTAGAGACTTCCAAGGTGCCTGTCCTGGCTAGTCCCTTACTTTGGAAGGAAAAACACAGCCAGATGAAGGGCTGATCTCCGTCGCATCTCCATGTTCTCTGAACTGGCCCATTTTTAATTTCCAGTTCAGATCCCAGTGTTTAAAACTTCATTTTTCAGGGACAGAATGAATTTTTTTCTCGTCCAAGAGGTGTGGAAAGAGACTGCTGTAGTCTTTGTTAGCTGATGTGCTGCTCGCGGTGAGCACGAGGCGCTGGAAAGAGGCTAGTGACATTTGATTATCACTTAGATCAGGAGAAAGAGGGAAAGCAACTTTCAAAGGCAAAGCTGACACTGTTACAAACACCAGCAGAAATGACCTTCACACACAGCTAGCTCTCCCTGCTGCCAAGAACCATCCTCTCAGCCACTGTCATCCCAATTGCCAGTACACCTGGGGCAGTGCAGCTTTACATCAGCCACCGCTGCTCCGAAATCCAGGGGCTTTTCACCAGGCTGGGGAAGAAGCTGCACGGTGGGTCCTGCTGCAGGCACGTTACAGAGCCCGTACCGACTCCCCAGCTCAGGAGGTTTGATTTTTCAAATCACAATGTAAAGCATGGGTCAGCTTCCCACCCGCACCAGGCCAGGGGACACAGGTAAGCTGAATAAGCCACTGTCTGTGTGGGAAGTTTTCACCCAGCCAAACAAGCAGGTAGGCTGGCAGCTCCGGCATTCAGCTCTGCCGCTCAGTGCGTTGCAGACATGTGCCTACAACCAGACAAAGGTATCTGAGAAAAAGTCCACATCCAGCCGTTGGCATTCAGGCAGGACAAGTTCAGGAGACCAACAAACCACCAGCCAAGACTATTCTTTAAGATCTAAGCACCAAGAAAAGACCAACTCATGTTTAACTCGCAGTCCTGCTTCTGGAGGAGGGGACAGCGGTGATGCGAGGACATGGGAGTAGCCAGCTTGATAAATCTAAACAGTACAGGATCCATCCTTATCCCGGAATCTGCAGCAAGAGCTTTTCTCTGGTCCCTGCATCACATGGCCATTTGATAAATCGTCTTTCCTAATAAATCTATCCCTCATTGTACACATACGGAATCCGTTCCTCTAAGTAGCCACTGAGGTGCTGTCTGGGTCATTAAATATCATTATCTGGGGCAGCTGTTCCCCAGCGTGCTGACGCAGGAATCAATCAGGCTAAAGCATGAATTTCCCCTACACTTCTCCAAAACACTGCCTTTGTCCCTCTCCATCAAGCGATGAAAAAAGAGAAGCAGTTCTGCCTTTACGCCAAGGTTTAGCAATCCCCATGCTGGAAGGAGCTGGCTAAAGGGAAAACAATGGCAGATCAGGCAGGTGTCAGGTTGTCACAGAGACAGGATGAGGTCTGACTGATGTCTTTACCAGGAAAGAGGAGGCAGGGAGATCGGAAATAGGCCAGCGAGCTGAACAGAGATTACTCTCTTAAAAAAAAAAAAAACAAACAAAAAACACAGAAACAGGACCAAAAAAACCCATCAACTTCCTTTAATACCCCTGAAAGAGATAACCTCGTTCTCTGAAGAAGATGGGGGCTTTCGAACCTGTCATGTGCTCAGACAAGGATAGGGGAAAAACAGACATTCAGGATTTTCACACCAACCGAGGTCAGGATTCGTTAACTGAAGATATTCAGCATCTGAGATTTGAGGGCTTAAAATCCAACCTCATTTTCCTGGGTGATGGCTGCTTAACCCCGTCTCAGATGTTCTCTAGCACAGAGGATCTCCATTCCTCTGCAGAGACTGCCAGCCACTTCCACACAGGATTGCACGCCTTTGAACTCAGAGAAAAGGGATGATACCCAACTGAAGTCAGGTCAAGTGTGTATGAGCAGTGGAAACAGTCTGAGAATCAGCTTTTCTTCCTATCCCAAGTCAGTGATAGCTATAAACAAAGCTAATTCTGTGCTTGAATGGCCTGGACCCATGAATCAGGAGACCGATAACCTGCAGAAATGCTGCTGGTGCTGTTAACATCCTCTGTTAGCCCTGAATATCAGTTATTCTAAGTTACAGAAAACAAGACAAACCTCACCATAAGCCTCCATAACACATGCCCCCCTCTCAGCCTTTAAGGGCATGTACACATACAAGCCAGATGTGAGGCAGTTGCACCTTTGGATGACAAAGGCACTGCAATAATAATAATAAAAGGAGCGATGTCTTATTTCCCTTAAGGGAATTATCTGTCTTCCCAGACATTCTTGGCAGTAAAATTTTGGGGAGAACTCTTGAGAGCAGGACAACACACATCGGTTTGGGGATTTCCAACACAACACATCCTACGCTAAAGCAAGACCCAGTTAAAAAAAAAATGCAAACAGATGATAAAACCAAGGGTGGAAAGTCTGACAGAAGCACCTTTTGTTCTCAGATCAAAACAAAGACTGTTCAAAGTCTGTTGTACACATGCTGAGAGAATGAGAAACTTACTGCTGAACAGCAACTGGTGGGTATCACAGCCCACACACAGGAGACTCTTGCAAATCCCTTCTGCCTCTCACACAAACCAGATTAAAACTTCATCTACCAGCTCATGCCCTACTGTTAATTTTTATCAGAAATTTCATCCAAGAACAAAAATCCCTTCCCTTAAAGGTTTATCAGGCCTGGACAGTTCTCCTCAAAGAGTTTTTTTCGACAAGCACTTGATCCTGAACAGGAACATCTTGCCAAAAAGACGCATTGGTAGCGTGACTCAGGTTCCACCTGTGGTAAAGAAGTGGCCAAGACTCACCTATCCATCTCATGAGGGATGTCATGATTTGAAGATACTTGGTCTTCTGCACATTGAAGAAGGTGAAAGGACCCAGGAGGAGAGTGAATGCTGCCTGGAAGGACAACAACAAAACCCACGCATTAGGTTAAAAGCCAGAAATTCTGCTAGTAAGTCAAATTTATCAGTAAAGCAAAGCTCGCCTTGAAAGTTCACCTCCAGACACGTCTGTCTGTCACGGAGCTTTCTTTGTTGCTTAATTTTACAGCTAGGTTGGCTGAGACACAGGGGGTCAAGCAAGCTGCTTGGTATCAGAGAACACGCCTCGGGCAGAAGTAGAGCACAGGATCCTCTTGGCTCTCAGCCGCTCGCTATCACTGCTACAGCACGCCTTTACTGACACATTTCAGTAAAAGCTCTCAGTGCAGCCTTATGGAACATTAAATATTAAACTGTGGCCTCTTTGTCCAGGTACATGTTCAGTTTAGGTCTGGCTAGCAATAGCTGTGACCAGTCTGCTCGCATTAATGTTGATGGGGTAGCTTCGGGGTGTCCCAGGCTGAACAGCAATGCAGTCGGATCTGCCCGGAACATTTTTTTCCCCACGTACTTTAAGTTGCTTGTTTTACAGGGGGAAGTTTATAGCGTAACAGTTCAGCTGTTGACTTGGAAGCTGAAAACCTGTGCAAAGCGAGGGGAAAGGGAAAATACAAATCAAAGAGATACTTGTAAGAATGAGCTTCATTCAGCGTGGAAATTAAAGCCACTGCCAACGAGGAGAGATCGTTCTTCACTGCCCTCTTACTGAGACCAGTGGTTTTCAGCAAACTAAACTGGGGCATGGCGCAGTACCAGTCTGTCGCACCTCTTTCAGCTGGGTTGCAACATATATCCAACAAAGCTGGAAATCAGGACTGTGCAGTTTGCCACCCGAGTTTCCTCTGGCACCCTCCTAGGGCACACGAGGCAACCGCGCTCTCAGCCCACAACCAGAGGACTGGTGTCCTGTGCAGCACCATCACCTCTGCCCTGGCACTGAGTGGCACTTGAGCCCTACCTGCTCTAGACAGAAGAGAAAAGGCTTTACTGCAGGGTAAACTGAGGTCTGAACGTCAACTGAGAGAAAGTACTTGTGACAGGGAGACAAAATGGGTGTTACAGAAGACAGCCCTGCTCACGATCCATGGGATGGGTACAGGCTAGCGATATCCTAACAGGTCCAAAAACTGTAAGCAAGCAGTACCTAGAAAGCCACAGCACACGCAGTACAGATTTGTTGAGCATCCCAAAGGTATTTTTAAAGACAAATACTCAACATTAATATTTACACATTGCTCTTTTTCCATGACTTCTTAAAGCAGTTCCGAAAAAAAGGTGTCATCAGAAGGGAAGAACCGGGACTCAAAAGGGCAAGCTGCAGAGCCTCGAGGTCTCTGTCGACCCCAGAGTCGGTGACAGAACAGAATCCAAGCTATTTTAAGCCTAGTACAACCCCAAGAAACCTTCCCTGAGACAGTTTCAGAATATCTGCAAGGCAAATTGGAAACGCCTTGCATCACAAATATTCTCAGACGACTAAAGTAAACCCAGAAGGGGAGCAGAAGAGAGAACCCTTGGTTTCACATGTCACTCGGTCAAGACGTATTCTGACCCGAGGCCATCATTTAGACAAAGTCTTCGTTTCTCTGCTTGCCAAAAAAAAAAAAAAAAAGGACAGAAAGCATGTACAGAATTCAGATTGAATTGAGGATCCTTGGAGGAAACGCTGAAATCACACAGAATACAACAACACAGGCATAACTGGCAAGGCTAAGAGCTAAAACAACCTTAATAGTTAAGGCATTTTTAGTTTTAACCAGCTGGTTTGCTTCTGGGTTACAAGCCTTTTTTCACTCTTCTCCCTCTTGTTCCTTTCTTCTAACCAGGAGCTTAACTCCACTCTCCTGCCCTCTACAGACTGCCACTCCATCCTAGGAGAGAGCAGGAACCCCAAAGAAGAAATAAAGTTTAGGCTAAAGAGAGATGTAGATCAAGGACGCAGCATGAACCAAGTAAACACCAACTCTTCTTACTGGTAATTATTCTCAGGTTTTGACTAAAATCTTCCATCCTCCCCTCCCAGCACACGCACCGCTCAACACAGCCTCCCTTCAAACCACGCTAATAGCTCATACATCAGAAAGAGCCCAAACAAAATGAGACGGACGAAGGATGGAGGTAATTAAGGAACAGGTGTCTTCTGCAAATGAGAACGCACCAGAACCAATTGATGAAACAGCACCTCAAACCATGGCAAGAACTGACACAAGATCGCTGAGCTCCGAAGCAGCTGGGTCTGAAACTTAGATTTGTCTTAAGCACCGAGGAAAGGCCTGTGTTAAGGTGCATTTGGGGCTCGGTTGCTGAAAAGCATGAAAAACATCATTAGGTGCTCCTCAACATTTGCTAATGGAGCAGAAGGAATACTTCTGGATGTCACACTCCACTTTCTGCAGTTATTTTCCACTGCTCAAGGTACTGTAAACAATTAAATTCATGAGTGACCCTTTCAACCCCCCACCTTCCTCTGTGGGCTTCACTACTCAGCTCATGCGGAAGACATACAAGTTGTTGTGCCTGAACAGTCGGATTCCTCTCCCATCCTTTAAGATGATCAGTGTCTTCTGTTCTTAACAAGATGCTGGAGCTGATCCAAACGACCCAAGTGGGAGATTAATTCAAATACAGTAGAAATGTATTACCTTTTCCACTTGACGCCCATTAGCAAACCAAGATGGATATCCATGGATCAATACAAACGATTCTAAGGCCTGGAATGAGATGAGGTGCCCTGCTTCGCAGAGATCTGTGCCAAACGCTTTTAGGAAGGGAAGCCATAGCGCACACTGGACTGCTTGAGGAGACAGGCCGGAGAGAAGAGGACATTAAACAGCCAGATTAACGTTGTTTCGAAGTGAAATTGTGTACAGCTCCACAGGATTTGGCAGAGGTCAGGAAAGACGGGTCAGTTGCCAGCCTATAGCCAGGACACGGGGAAAAAGGACTCAGTGCCTGGAATAGAGCTAATCTCATCATCAACCCTCAGAGGAGTCCCAAGGCCAGGAAGCCTGTTTAAAAACACATCCTCAAAAGGATGAGAAGAGACCATGATGCTTAGAAGGAGGATGTCTACTTTCTCCACCTCACTGTGCCAGAC
>NW_010240838.1:0-24670 GCF_000690775.1 Eurypyga helias | reverse complement strand
CGACCCATTAAGTTAATCAGTTTCATAACTTCTCCCTAAGGAGCAAGTAAGCTCAAACAAGCACCTCAGACATCTACCCAAACTTTCCACCTGATGTTTTCCAAGCTCAAGTCTCCCCCAGAGGGATATAATTTACAAAGTGCTTCATTACACATGCTATTCAAACAATCCAAAACCTACACAGAAAACTGCAGTCAGCCCTGCCAGAAGTCAAATATGCAGAGCTCCAGCGCATCAAAAAGCTCTTCCAAGTTTTCCAGTTCACCTCTTGAGCTAGCTGACGTGTTTCCTAGGAGTTTATCATTCTCTTCCTAAGCTTCAGCAAATTAACCCAAGGCAGAATGAGCATAGACTGTTTTGATTAAAGACTTTTCTACCAGTGGAGCGCTTTCCTATTAGAAACGAGCAGGCATACATGGCTGATTCATTGCTAAACTTCCACAAGGTAAGGGAATCCTCCCTTTGCTAAGGGGGAGGATCAGATCTATTAAATGTTGTTTATATTCACAGGATGGCAGAGAGAAGCCTTTTTACTGCTATTAAGAGTGGCTCCCTAATAGTCCATGCTCCTCTATTAAAGAGGAAATGCCAGAGAAGTCACCAGGCTTGCTGTGGTGGGTGCGTGGAACACACACGCAGCAAATAAATGCAACAGACACAAAATCCTTTATTTGGCCTTCCTTTCTCATGCTGAAAAAAACAGCATGAAGCTCCAGCACATTAGTGACCGAAACAACAGCATTTTCCTCGCTTTTACTGACATTTCCAGCCAGATGAGAAGCCAGTGAGTGTAGAAGAAAGGACAGCAGCTTGCTAGCCTGAATTACACTCTTCCCCCCAGGCTAGCAGGAGTCACAAGCAGCACACCAGCTTGCCCAACCCCTGGGAAGGTCTTTAAATCCATTCCTCCCACCAAGCCAAGCCACACCAGTACAGGCACGAAGGACTGGGAGCTTCTCTGCACCGGCAGCTCGGCTGACACCACTTTCCCAGCCTCTGCACCTGTCAGCTCTTACTATTTCAAAGTGAAAAGCAGGCTGGTCAACTCGAGTCTTCTTGCCGCAGGGGAAACTAGCTAGGGCTTACCGGTGCCTGGAATATATTTTTATATATATTTACATATTTCAAAAAGTATATTTTATTAAAGCTCTTATGTTAAAACTTGGTTATATAACCTTGTTTATTGGCTTATCTCAAAAAAAGCAAAAGTAAGATCAAGCGTTAATAGGACATCTGGCTGGTTTTATCAGCTTAGTTTCAGCCAAGAGGACCACCAGGAGAGCTCTCAACCACGAAGTGATGGCCAGCTAATGCCAAGAGTCTTTCAGACCATACAAACATGCTTCAAACTGCACTGACCAAACAGGTTCTTCATCGACCTGAAGGGTCCATCTATCACTCTGAATCAGTACAGTTCAATAGCTTTCACCTGCTTCCCAGCGTGTGGCTTTGACAGAAAGAGCCGACACAGCTGAGGAAGCACCACCAGCATCCCAAACGCAGCCAGTTCACGTACTCCATGCAGCAGTTATGGTATTATGGCTAGTGCCTGCATACATTTGCAAAAGGACCATCTGAAGACCAGCTTCCTTCATAACTGTCATCGGAACTTGCTTGTTTTGATGCTCCACGCAGTCATCTGCAAGAACTGCATCTGTCTGGTGCTTGCCGAGTAGCAAATTAAAAACAGTAGCTACTGTTTCTTATTGATGCAGAGGCTGGAAACCTTCAGAATTCTTGAGTAAAAGCAGGGTATTTACCTGAGCAAAGCGAGACCATGAAGATTAACCTTGCTGAATGCACCAAATACACCAGCAGCAGAGCAAAAAATGGTTTTGAATAAATGCATTTGTGTGGCACAGGGCTACCATACGAATGAGAAGTCAGTAAGTCTCAGATATCAGGGCAAGGATCCCCCAGCTTTAATATGAAGAAGGTAGAGAGGTGTTGTAGTGCCCTTTCCTTAAATATCTCCCTTTGGGCTGAGGCCCCAGCCACCCTTCCTTTTTCATTCCTCCTCCTCCAAGCCTTCTCTACCCTCATTCAAAACCAGAACTCATCCCAAACCAAATCCTTCCTTGGATGCTCTTGCTTCCCCTTGACAGAAGTAACACCAACATCTCAGACAAACTTAATTTGAGGGTAGTTATTAACTCCTCCTCTGTAGGTACCAATGTTTAGACTTCACAACTGTTGAGCAATAGCACCTCTCTCCCACAAGACAGCGTACAGCAAATAACCCTACTCTAATGGGGAACAAGCTGACATTTAAAAAGCAAGTTACTGGTTTAACAAAATTAATCACTCTCCTTAGCAGACTCTGACACCTTGTTTGGAAAGCTGAGAGCTTTATACAGGACTGAGAACGCAGCATTCCCACCTGCAAAGCAAGATAACGATAGGAAGATGCAAGTTCCACTGAATGAGCACCTCCCAGAGGAAGCTTGGTTTGATTCAGTGCTCAGACACAAGGAAAGTCTCCTTGAGCACAGTAGAGAAAAGCAGACGTTTCATAGTTGTCAGGAATGGCAATTCTGACACCCATTCTGCTTCTGCAAGACATCCCTGGGCTCAGAGCTATTTCACAACCCAGATAAGTACTAGGAAGGACGGATAAAACAATACAACAAAACCAGACTGCACAAGTACGGCGATCAAACAAGACAGCTGCTCTGGTTTTCCACCTCACGTCCTTTCCTCTAGGTAAAAAACCCACCCCGTACAAAAAGCAAAACTTCATTTACCAGCAAGGACACAGGTCAGAGGTTTTATCCCTGGCTGAAGCTTGTACCAGACCTATCATCTCCAGTCGGGTATCTCTTTATGAATTGGTGTTCCTATCCACATCCTCAAGGAAACTTTAGGGCTGACTCTGGAGAGAAATATTAAATGCAAGGTGCTTTTCCCACTCCGATTTGGGATTCCTAGATAAAGAAAGCAGAGCTTTAACATTTCAGAGCTACTTGCAGCTACACCAACACCTACCTGCAGCCTCTGAAAGCTCCTCTGCACCCACTTCAGGTTGTGGCAACTGCTACGCTACCCAGCGGCTCACACCAGGGCTTCAGTGTGTTTCAGCTAAACCCCATCAAGGGGACAGGGTCTCGAGTGCAATGCGTGGCCCCCCACTGCCACTTCTCCCCACCACTGGGGTGATAAGGCCACGTTTCGCTCCTGCATGAGCTCACATCTCAAGCTAGAGAGCCAGATGGCACATCAGTGAGGGCGGCGATCCAAGCTTCCGTTGGTAAAGCTTTACCCCTTGCAGTGGACAGTACAAATATAAATACATATTAAAGGAGTCTGGTTGTTCAAGAAGGAGCTTTTTAGAGAGCTGGGGGAAAAAAAATAAAAGCTGAAGATCCACAACCTCTCAAGGCTGGAGGCAGGGCTGCAGCAGGGGCCGTGCTGATAGGCAGCAAGTTATCAGCAGACAAGCTATTATGAAGCTCTTAAAGTTGGTTGAAAAAGAGATAAAGCAGCAACAGAACAAGGGTTGCTCAAAGAAGTTGAGAGGCAAGAGGGATTTTAACCTCCAGATCCCCTGTAGAATCAGGAAGTCACAACAGAGGGGGATGCAACAGCCAGACATCCCACAAGGAATATTTATAGATAAAGAAACAAGGGCAGTTAGGCTTTGAGTACAGCAGGCATCTGCTGCCACAGCAGCTCCGGTAATTAACGTGCTGCTCTCGGGACACTTGGCAGAGGCTGATAGTCATAACTCACACAAAGCACATTGCTGGCACTAGGGAGCCCTCACCCACCTTTCTCCCCAGTACCTTAATGCAGGGAGGAGGTATCCCCCACCCCTACCCCCAAGATCTAAGAGCTCAGCTACCACCAGGCTATTTTTGACAGCAAAGTGGCATTTCACCCCCCCTCACGGTACCTCATTTCACCCCCAAAGCTACCCAGTTTAGAATCACAGAATGGTTTGGGTTGGAAGGGACCTTAAAGACCATCCAGTTCCAACCCCCCTGCCATGGGCAGGGACACCTTCCACGAGACCAGGTTGCTCCAAGTCTCATCCAGCCTGGCCTTGGACACTTCCAGGGATGGGGCATCCACAGCTTCTCTGGGCAACTTGCTTCAATGCCTCCCCACCCTCTCCAGGAAGAACTTCTTCCTGATATTCAATCTAAACCTCCCCACTTTCAATTTAAACCCGTTACCCTTTGTCCTGTCACTACAGACCCTTGTAAAAAGTCCCCCCCAGCTTCCTTGTAGCCCCCCCAGGCACTGGAAGGTGCTATAAGGTCTCCCCAGAGCCTTCTCTTCTCCAGGCTGAACACCCCCAACTCACCGCCTGTCCCCATGGCAGAGGGGCTCCAGCCCTCGGAGCATCTCTGCGGCCTCCTCTGGACTCGCTCCAACCAGGCGATATCCTTACGCTGAGGGCTCCACAGCTGGACACAGCACTCCAGGTGGGGTCTCACAAGAGCAGAGTAGAGCAGCAGAATCCCCTTCCTTGATTCTCCCCCTCTACTAGATTTGTGAATCTGGGTATGACCTAGGGATTTTCAAGTCCAGCTCCAGCTGATGGCAGCTTGCTTTGACTGCCCACCCAGCAAACAAGTGTACTTGTCCCAGCTGATGTCCTTGCAAGCTCTGACCTTGCTCAGCATCCAACACACTAAGGACCAGCTGAGAACTCTACGTGCAGCTCTGGGAGGTCAAGGCAGAAGCAGCACATGGACAGCAAGGCAGTACTGGAGGGTGTTGCTTTCCTCTCCACATCCTGACTCAGGGCCACACTCCGTTTCTGGAGCTGGCCCATCTCTCAGCACCAGGAACTTTCCACTTTGGAAAGAACACCCTGAAAAACCAGTTCCTCCTCTTCAAGTGAGGAAATCCAGGCACAAAGTGTTTTCAGAAAGTCATTCCGTGCAAGAATTGCAGTCCCTGGCACACCTGGGGTGTGCAGGATCACAGCCAGCGGCAGACTGGCACTCTCCGGGGTAAATACGCTTCCATTATCATTTTTCACAAGAGAAAGATAGAGGCCAGCAATAACCCCGAGGTGACTGGCATCTAATTTTTCATCACTGGAGTATTTATGGCACAGCCATTTGCAGCATCTTGTAATCACTTTACCGCCTCCTTGACCCCTGGCTCCCCCTTATTCTGCATCTCCTAATTGCATCTGAACAAGCAGGAGGGAAGCAGCAAAGTGGATAGGTGCAGGAGAGCCGAATGGCTGGTTTGTGATACTTGGAAGGACAGCAGAGGAATTGCAGAGCCAGATCTGGCTGTACAGCCCACCCCCCAGCTTGCTTTGACCTCCCACAGGCTAAAAAACGGGAGCCTTCCTCCTTCCTGACACTGCGTAACCTTGAGGAGTCATCCCCCGCCTCCCCAGTTTATTAGCATGGTACAGATTAATGAGTTCCTTCCAACAAAGTGTGAAGGCATAATCATTATACACAGACACTGCCCAGAATTCCTGCGTGTTCCTAGCCTCTCCTGTCAGGGTATTGGCAACTACAACAGTATTTATATTGACGACAACAGCCCCCGGGTTGGGCGCGTAAAGCAAGGGAGACATGGGCCAGCGTGACACGGACGGCCCTGCAAACACATCAAGCTACAAACTGCCAGGGTTAGGAGGTACTTGGGATGCAAGGATGACTGTCCCTGCAGGCTGCTAACCCCTCGTCTGCCACAACACACAGTGCCTCCACCACCAGGCCATTATTTGTCCCTTTCGCCTCCTCCCCTACAAAACTTCTCAGTTGAGTTTCACAGGATTTTTTCAGCTACCTGGAGAATGTAGTTCCAGGGACAGCATTATCCTGGTTCACTGCGTCAGGCAGGAGTTACCTGAAGGAAAAGGAAACATCCCACACTTTATAACTACTTTGCAGCAGCACAAAAGCAAGAGATAAAGCCTTGTTGCCTGGGGCTAGCACACAGTCTGTTTGCTCCCAGCCTCCTCCTTTGCCTTCCCTGTACAGCAACACCAAACTGGTGCAACAGGCTTCGGAGCTCAGCTCTGCCTGAGAGCATTATACCGACTTCAACTTACATGATAAATCCCAGCTGCATTATTTGTATTTATAGTCCTGCTTACAGAAGCATGAGCCACGTGTGGGATTTGCTGATGTAGTCTAAAAATCCACATTTTTGGACAAGAGTGTCAGTGATCTCACCCAGACATAAAGCGCAATTTAGGAGGATGTTAAGAAGTTGCAGACTTATTTAGGAGTATAAAGAGATACCAGTCTGTCCAGAGCTCTTCCCTCCACAGCCCCTGGTAATGTCCAGGGTGGCATAACTGCACAGTTCCACAGCCCTGGTGCTTTCTACCTGCGTATTAAGGAATTAATGATAATTTCAAGGAAGGAGAGACAAAGATTGCGGTCTTACTCGATGAAAACGCTGATGCAATTCAGACAGGCATCAAGGTCAGACCTCTGTTTAAAAACAAAGCTGGTGTTAAAGCACCAAACAAAACACAGGAAAATGGGCTGTTGAGAAAAAGGCTCGCTCGCATCTCCCAGGGGAGTGCTTAGCTGACTTACCCGGTCTTCTCTAACCCCGGTTTCTAGTGCTGTCACTACCACTGCACAAAACAACACTGCACTGGGGAGATGTATTTATTACTTGTTTGCTACAAGTGTTCCAAAAATGAAAGATCTGCGAGTCTGCTGGAACAGTCTAGTCCAAGAAAGGAATTTTAAACGGCCCCTTTTTAAACCTTCACAGCTGAGTGCAGTGAGCAGATGACCACAAACAGATACCGGTGCCAACACCTGCCCTGTTTGGGAGAGATTGGTCTCCACTATCAAGAGAGAATGGTGTCAGCTTTGGTGCCTTGTTGCCCAAGTGACCTTACTCCGAAGAACAGATTTATTCAGGAAAAGCAGCAGCACGGCCTCCCAGCCTTGCCAGGGCGGCTCTGCTGGCAGTGGGGGCTGTAGTTTAAGCCCAATAAACACCACTGGTGAGCTCATAATTGCAGGAAGTGCACAGCAGCAAACAGAGATATCTAGAGGCACTTCTTTGCCCAATTTGTTTAGCTGGCTTGCCTCCAAGGTTCATACCCACCATCCATCAGCACGTAAGCCAAGCCAAGCACTGAAGTGTGCAGGACATTCTTCTACGGGGAAGTCAAGTGCATCTGAGCTCACCAATGGCCTCTGCCCACCACATCAGCCACCTTGCTTCTCTTAAGGGCTGGTGGCACCTGCAGCACATCTGGCCAGGCATACAGCCAGCAGCACAACACCCTTCCCTTCCACACAGCCCTTGCCAACCAGCTGGAGGTGGCAGAGGGGAAGGACTGGCCCTTTGGAAAAGCTCAGCATCCAAGTGACAGCACAACCCAAGCTCCACTTAAGGAAAAAACACTTCTCGTTGTGAAGCGAACGGACAGCTCTGTACAGAAAACACACTCCAGTCCCCGCACTATTGATTTTCCAGTGAAAAGAGACAAGCTAATCC
This sequence comes from Eurypyga helias, assembly GCF_000690775.1. Taxonomy (NCBI): domain Eukaryota; kingdom Metazoa; phylum Chordata; class Aves; order Eurypygiformes; family Eurypygidae; genus Eurypyga; species Eurypyga helias. Next base: position 17,224 of record NW_010240838.1, on the reverse strand, counting down.
TTTAAAGTTAGTTTGCCACAATCCGTGTTCTTGCAGTTGCTTCGCTATTGTACCGAAGGCTGGCTCTCCCACCCGGCCCCAGCAGCAGGGAGGCTTGCCTTCTGACTGATGTGTCTTTTACTCAAAACGCAATTGGTTACAAGGAAAGCGAGAAAAAAAATAAATCACACCAGAAGCTGAACTCCAGCTCTTAGGTCATCAGGACAACAAGTTTATATTCCACTTCCACAACACTGCACCCATCTGACTCCCCTCCTGCCAGGTCAGGAAAAACCTCTTATTTGGAAGGCCAGTTATTATCCGAAGTTCCCTTTGCGTTAGGATACGCAAGGGGTGTGGGAAACTCCAAAAGAGCTAGTTTATGTGTCACAGGCATATGACGAGTGGGCAGTCCAAAGAATTTATTGACAAGCCCACAGAAGAAGAATGGACCAAGCTGGAGGAGGCAGGATTTATGCCATATTAACAAGGCCGTGTGCCAATTTCCACCTTATTAGTTTCACAATAAAAAAAATAAATCTGAGAATTGCTTTCCCTTCTCACATCTAGACACCATTTATTTTAAACGAGCTTGGCTCCTGTCCTTCTTCAACCACTTCAGAGCAAAGCAGCAACTTAACTGACCTTACTTTTTGGAAGCTGACTAGATGAGAGGCACGAGAAGACTCCAATCAGCCCCTGAGACTGGGCTGTTAGCCAAGCAAAGCTGTATTTCAGAGGCACCTGTAACAAACAGTTAGGGCTACTGATATTTATGCTTAATGCAGTACTAATTCCTCTCCTGCCAGAGCAATGGCTCAAAACTCAGGTGCCTGTACCTACAGAAATGGCACTGTGGACCCTTGAGAGGCTTCTCCCTGTTTTGAAGGCTTTCAGTACTGCATCTACTCACAGAAGTAGCAGCTGCCTTTTTTGTACATTTGTTCCTATTTCTAGATCAGTCTCATAATAAAACACATCAGAGCATCTGAGGGAAGGAATATAATGCAGTATCTTTGGCAAGAAGGTCTTACCATGAATAACTTCTTATAGGACATGCAGGGTGACATGCTAATAGCGCCCCAGTCCTGCTGCATCCTTACTGTCAGCTGGGGTGACCTGGAACATAACAACGCTACAGTTTAAGCAATTTCTTTAAACAAGAGGATGGCTTCACACCAGCAGCATAAACTTCCATCAGCTTTCCTTCCTTTCCCCCAGCTCACCCTGGGAGCCCAAGGGAAGCACCCCAAACCTTTTTGATTGATGCGCTGTGACATCAGCCCCCCTGCTCCGGACACCCGCCACTGAAGCAGATACCTTCCCCACTGCTGGTTCTCAAGGTCTCCAGATAGAGACCTGTAAGAATAAATATCCAGGAGACAGCAGCTGTGACCCATTTATTACTGGATGCTGCTGCAGGGCACAGCTGAGGAAGGCAAGGCAGAGGAAGAGCACTTGCTGTAAAGGGAACAAGCGGAGCAAATCCAGGTGTCCTTGGAAGAAGCACTCTGCTTGCAGCACTGCTCCAGCTTTATTGCTCCAACTCCCAGTTGGCAAAAGACAGATCAAGCGTGGATGTTCAAGTAGTGCCATGAGGGTTCCCCTCACATCGCTGCTGGGAGGTAAAACAAAAAACCCACAAAGAAAGCCAGAAGGCAACCCTGAGCTGGAGATGGGGACACGCAAGAGTCTCACGCACTGACCAAGCCGATAAAACTGCCCTAGCGCAGGCAAATGTACCTGAAAAGACCCTTTACGACAAAAAAAAAAAAATCACCGATACTTTTACCCAGAGCAGAGGGTGCACACACAAAGCACAGTTGGGAAGGAGAAATGCCGAGGGGGGAAGCAGAGCACGTACATTAGCGACACAAGGCACGGTGCTCCGGCCTACAGCCCAAGGGAGTCAGGAAGGCAGCACCATGCCGAGGCAGCCAGGATCTACATCCACACTTATCAGTTCAGCCTTTGCATTTGCCGATTAAGTTCTGCTGGCACTGAGCAATTATACGTGTCCTCAGACTACCTCCTCACCCCCCTGCACAGCCTCCCGCAGCTGCAGCCCAGCCCCGCTCTGGTCACTGGGTATTCTGATCAGAGCGTCGGGCTGGGGTGACATTGTCCCCTCCTGAAGAGGGACGGTAAGCGCCTGCGAGCCCGCTCATTTTATTCACTGCACAAGCACGTTTCCAACTGGGATAATCTCCATTAAACCATCTGCGCTCCCATCTTCGCTCGGCCTGCACCCGCTGGGCTGCCTGCGATACTGCAGCATCTGTGAACCGGCAAAAGCGGATGCCGCGTCCCTTTCCCAATCAGCTAAAACACCAACAGAGACTCAGACGGAACAGATGCACCTCGTAGCTCTGACGTGCTACCCAGCCAGGCTACCAGGAGTACCTGTGCCAGTGCCTCTTCTGAAAGGTGCACGGCTCCCCCTGAGAATTTAAGCCGTTTCCTTTCCATCATGGGAAGACACCAGGTCCCAAATTGCCAGAAGAGGAGGGCTGAGAAGAGAGTAGAGGTTTTAACAACAACGGCTGCCCTGGTGCAGAAGACAAGCGCCGTTTGCCAGGTCATGAATGCGTTTTGGATCAGACACTCTGAATGGCTGCTGATCCTCAGGATTTAATCTCTTATTTATCTCAGTATCTGCTTTCTAGAAACAGGGACTATCACGTCCCATTCCTACAGCACAAAACAGAAAGACAAGAGAGTGTTATGATGAGAGATCTGAGACTTAAATCTGCTACCCCTTCCCCACAGCCTACGCAGAAGATGCCCAGCTGACCTTACAGAAAGCATGACAGAGCAACTGCGCCGAAGAGTGAATTCAGCACGAAGAGAACTCGACCCTGTCCTTAGCACTGCCACTGAGACAGCCGAGGGACTCGGGAGTCACTCCAGCTGTCGAGGACATGACAGCACGGTGATGGATCTGCAGCGAAGATAGAAAGCCATCGATCTGCTTTATCTGTAATCAGTGCTTGCCTTCAACAAGGTCACCGGGCCACCTGACACATGCCTTTCTTCCAGCCGATTTGCCCTGTGTGGTCTTGCCCTCACAGGCATGGAACAGCCTCACCTTTTAAACCTCCCAGAACTCCGACGGCCCCAAAGAGGAGGCAAATATTAGGCAACAAGTGACAGAACAGGAGCAAAAGTCTATTTCGGTATTTCCTGCACTTGTCTTGGCTTATTTGTTTTGCAAGCCTTTATTTTCCAAGGCAATTTACAAACAAGAAGCAAGACAACCATTTATTCAGACAAAGGTTAATAGGGGCCTAGTGGTCTCAGAAGACTCTGCAGTCACACTTAGGTGTGAAATTTTGGAGCAGCAATAAAGATACTGCACAGACAAGCAAGTCTCAAGAGAAGAATTTGAACTGTCTAAATATTCTCATTATGTCCATAGTTTTCAGCTGCCATTCACAGTGATCAGAGCAGAGACAGCTTCCAGAGGCCTTTTTGGACAATAAAGCGTGAAATAGGATTTTTACATCAGTCATTATTCCCCCCTCCACCCCCAGCTCGAAGAGTCAATGTTTGAAATGTTTTTTTGTTGAGAAGACGAGAGTGTTGGGAGAGAGAATCGACAGGAGGAAGGCAGCACAGATCTTTGGCAGACTGGTGGTACTTGGCACAAGAGAGCTCCCACTGGCACCATTTTCCCAGAAAACCTCAAATAGATTATTTCTCCTGGTAGTCCAAAAAAAGGCTTTCTGTGGGGTCATGCACAGAGTAAGAAATACAATGCTACAACCAGAGACCTGCTTCACCGTAACGGGCAAGAGGTTCCAGCGACCCACCTCGCCCCTAAACCTTAAAGCTAAATACAGCACTAAGAGGAGGTGAGAAAACTAGAGACAGGCATCTAGGACAAAAGGGCTGATCCAAACACTCAGCTGCTTTCTTTTGGGATTGCGGTGTCCATCTGTCCCCTTGCCACAGGGGAACTTAGCCTGCAAAAAGAGACCTTGTTTGTCCACTGAAATGTGGAATCTGAATTATTCCAACAAGCAAGAATCCAAGAAAGAAAAAGTCAAGTAAACAGTGCACGTTCTCTATGGGTACCATCCCCCGGGACCAAGAGAACAGGTATGCTCTCGATGTATCTCACCTCTCCTCGCTTTCACGTTGCCTTTTCCCCTTCAAACAGGCAGGTTTCAGCTTTTGTTGCATATTCAAGACTCCACTTGGACAAAATTTGTCGAAACATTCACAGTGTTTTGCTACTCCATTTTTTGCTTGAACTAGAGGAACTTCCTACCCCTGCTCTCCCATCCCCAGGTTTCTCCCAGAGGTTTAGGAGCTGTAACTAACGGTCACTAATTGTCCACGTTGCAAACAGGACATCAGGGGAAAAATATTAACCAGCACAGTCACTTCAGAGCAGCCCCAGTTTGAAGCTGGTGGCAGTACTGTGGTCTGAATGCTTTAAGTGGTGACACCTCTCACCTCTGTCTAGGGAAGTCATCATCATATTTGTTTTCTGGAGAATAAAACCACACAGGTCACGCAGGGAGTGAGTGGGAGCTGGAGATAGAACAAATCCCAGTTTACTCCCATACTCATCCAGTAAGAAGCATTAGAGGCCTTAACAGAAAACCACAACGTGGAGGTAATGCTGACACTAAGCGGTCTCCAGAAAATAATGACTGTGGGAACAGCTCCCTGCCAGTAACCCACTGCAGATTGGCATGTTCTCCCACAAACAGTCCCTCCCTACTTCTAAGGGGAAGCAGAGAAAAGCACCGAAACCCTCATCTCCATTACTGCACCAGGAAGGATTAACCACCGCCAAAGACTTTGCAGATATTTATTCTCCAAATCCACAAGAGGAGACAAGCAGAGGGAAAAGCTCCTCCGAGAGTTATGTACACAGACGGCGAGTCTAATGCTTACACAGTCTTAATTTTTTTTAATTTTTCAAGTCCTAGCAACAATTATCTTCATGAATTATAGACATAATATCTGAGAGATGCAGGCAGTAATTAATGCATGTCTGCCTTTTCTGACTAGCTCCTTCTGCTGGGTCAGGGAGAGTTATTGAAATTCAGGAAGGAAATCTTCAATCTTCTGGAAGTTTTAAAGAAACAGACCAAGACACAATTTAATAAAGCAATAATATTTCTCTTGAATAATTAACTAGGCTTTGACATTCACTAATATTTCCGAGGCCCAGCTCTTACTTCTGCAATAACGCTGGAACAAGTGCACTCAGGGATGTGATCCACTGCTTTTCCAAAATGTACTAACTGCAAAATTGCTTCAAATAGTCTTTACCCCCAGATTTCTCTGCGCACACACACAGACACCTTCCTTTTTTTCTTTTTTACTTAAAAAAATCTCACCGAGACCCTTAACAGAAGCCAGACTTTGCAGCACCTGCATACCTGCCTCTTCACATTTTGCCCTACTGACATCCGTCTCCAGGTACTAGTGCTCGACTCTCCCCAAGCTCAAGAGAAGCAGTGTTTATCATCCTTTGGGAAAAACCCCGGTTTCAGAGCAGAACCACAGCACAGTAATAGATGCAATAGACAATCCTAAACTAGACAGAAAGCTATTACTAAAGCAGCATATAGCACTGGTTGTTGTTTCAGTGGGCTGTTTCCATCATCTCTCAAAAAGCAGATTCTCCTGCAGCATAAACAATTTTATTCACATAAAGAATGCACTCAACAGAGCTTAATATACTCCAGTATATTGACAACAATTACCTCAGAGCAACAATTACTTAGCCAGCCACTGAAAAATACACCGCCCTTCAGCATGGACAGATCACCTGCTTAAGCAATACGAAGCTACACAACAAGGACAGAGCTGTACTTAAACCCAAAATCGTAAGGAACGTTCTGATGGCCACCGAATTAAAACACAGCCACGTCACCAAGAACAGAGACACCCAAAAGGTCACTGAACCGAAAGCTTCACACCTCTGTTGTTCACCTGAACCACATTTTCTCTACAGGAAAAAAATTCTTATCCACTAGAAAAAGTTTAAACAGAAATAATGGTCATCCAGTTCCAGAAACTCACCAGATACAGTCTGTAAGCATCAATCCGTCGAATTGGCCCCCAGCACTTGTCCGTATCGTTATACTTTGTGCCATCTCCAACACTGCAAGAATGGTTGCCAGTGGCACTGCTGGGAAAGGAGGGAGAAACAAAAGACAGTAATTAACTCCGAGCAGATGTCTTCCCCTCTCCTGCATTCAAGAAAGAAGAATGATCAGAGACCTGAAGCGTCCATTCCTCCTCTGCCTCCCTGAACACCACCACCCCCCCTTACGTTTTCTGGACTGCGTAGCAAAGCAAGTCACCAAGTACCATACACTGAAGGCAAGTTCTTGAATTGCCTGCAGTTATTTCAAAGTTTGGTCATCAAGCTAGCAAGCTTACATCATATATGGACCACTGAGGTTTCCCATTTCCAAGCCATGAGTCCAAATCCAGCCCAGCACAGAGTTGATTGAACCAATTTCTTTGATTATCTGTTTTTTTGAGAAAGGAACTGGACTCAGTCCAGAGCTAAGTCCATGTAACATCACTACTCACTGGTCACAGACTTGGAAAGCATCACACCTCTCAGCTCTTACCCAAACGAACAGCGAAGCTAAAATATTGCAATCAAACTATTGAGCAACAAGTCCCAGCTTCAGCACTTGCACACATGGAAGTTCTTCACACCTGAGGGCTTGTCTGAAAGCAGGTCAGTATTTTCCAAGCAGGCACTCGGGTAGGGACCATAAAACAACTTCACCTTCCCAGCCCCGTGTGATGAGCTGTTCTTGAGTCATTTCTTCACTCCGTGCTTCAGAAAGAAAAGCTGATCCCACAGTCAGGCTCATCAGCCCATCAAATCCAAAAGCCTGCTCTCTTCTGTTAGCACACAACCCCACAGCAGTAAAGACACTCACCAGGTCACTTGCATGAGAGAGACCGGTACGGCTGCTGCGTAGATTGCCAGGTCCCCGTAGAGGTAGATGATTATGCAGAAATAGAAGAGGTTGACACCCACTGCAGGAAAAGGAAATATTGTACAGAGCCAGCAGAGTACACGGTGACTCTTCAGCTCTGCACTTCAAATGTACAAAACTTTTTCTATGTCTTAAATCACCATTTGCCTCCACAGTTTACTCTTTCTGCAGCAAACTTCACCCAAGGGACACATCAGCAGCTCAGGGAACTTGGCCAAGCACAGAACTGATGGGACGTGGCGCGCCTCAGAGCTCAACTCTGCCTCCTTCAACACCTGGCCCTGGGCCTCTAGTTCAAGCCCGTCTTCCAGTCGCTGGTCAAGACCAACAGGTGACATGTAAGTCATCTGTCAGATGAAGCCATGGAGGAACAACCACAGGCAAGCATCCGGCTGATGCTCACAGACCTGGCCTGAGCACGGCCTGACAAACAGTGAAATGAAGAAGACTTGGTCTCCGCTGATTCCAAATGCTCTGCCTGCGAATCTACAGAACCTTCACTTTAGGGATTCGTCCCTGCAGAACTCAGGTTGCACAGGGATGAAACAGAGCTGCTTTGGGAGATCCCTTACCATCAGCAACTTCAGCCAGGGTTCAAACCTGCAAGGCTTTAAAACTCTGTCTCTCTACCCCCCTTACCCTACTGCCAGTGTACACTGCTCCTGCCCCATACTGTTTTCTTGGGTGGTTTTTTTCCCATTATGTTTTTTTAAAGCTTGCTCTGCCTTCACCTATGAGATTAAAAAGTCTTATGCAAGTTAATTGGGTGCACAGAACAGTCTTACTGGAGCACAAGACACTGCTATAGAGGGCTAAACCCTGCAGGGATAAAGAAATGCTTGATGAGACCCCAGGATTCTTTTCTTCCAAGCAAGTCAGTATAAATCTCCCTAAGGAAAAACAAACTGGAACATATTTTAGTCCAGAGACAGGTGAGCTAAAAAAAAAACAAAAACAAACAACAACCCAGCCACAGAATTGTTTCATTTACAAAGTCGACATTGAAGGAAAACAGCTCAAGGAACCTGCCCATACTTTCAAGTTGTGATGCCACCTGATGCTTAATCCTACTGCGGCCTCAGCAAATCGATTCACCTCTCCACGCCTCACACGTGACAGCTATCAAACAAGGACAGCACTACTGCAGGAGGATGGACTAATATTTCTACAGTGCTTGGATGCCCCGAAGTTTTACCGTCATACCAGCCCTGGATCTCAGGAAACATTAACAGGCATTCTCCTTCATTTAAATAAATTATTCAATGTGCTGGGCCTACGTAGCACAAAACATTCCTAAAAAAAAAAAAAGGGCTGTATTGGGAAAGCAGCAAGAAAATGTCCCTGCCCCTGTAAAACGGCACACCAAGGCAGTACTTGAGTTGTTCTGTTTGCCTAAACAGACAAATGGAGATCTTACAGAAACTGTCAGATCATTTCTTACAGTTCCCCCCCTTATTTCCCTCCTCTGAAAGATTTAAGATGGCTTCACAGTTAAGAAGTCTTGGCATTGTTCTGAAGATGGCAACAACCCACCTACTAGTTTTCACCTATTTCCCATTCGAAAGGGTCGAAGGTTGTAACAAACACCTGACAGAGGGCAGAAGCTGCAAGACACCAGGCACAGGCCTACATAGGTTCAGGCAGAGATTCTGTTTAGGGATCTGCTACCGACCTCTGGCCTCAGCTGCTCCCCCCAAAACAAGGCTAACACGACCAGCCAAGCCACCACTGGGTACCCACCAGCACACGCTATATCCCCATTCCAGTGCCAACATCTCTGTGGGAAGTCCAGGTGCCACTCCTCTCCCAAACCCATCCTCTCCAAGGCAGGAAGACTTCAGCATCAGTTCTTTTACAAACTGCTGCCGACCCTCCCTGATCAATACTTTCATTACTGGACACAAAACGGGGAAAAGAAAGAATCAATGGCTTCCTGTGGGGAAACAGCATGATGGATGTGTCTAGAATCCACTGCTGCAGTAAACGACTGTTCAGTCCCAGAAGGCGGCACCCAATATCGCCAACTAAAAAAAAATAATTAAAAGAAAAAAAGAGCACGGTTCTTCAGAGCCAGCTCTTCTGAAAGAGCACACAGGCCCTTCACAGCCTAAACCTAAGTCAGCTCCCTTTAATAAAGCAGGCAGTCTGAAATTGAGATTTATCCCCAGCTTACCTCCCAGGACTGCAGATTCAACTCCTGTCAGATTGCTGAAAATAAAAATCAGTCAAGAGAAAGGAGCAGAGAACTTGCTAGAAATCAGAGGCTTTGCAGTCTACTGCAAAGCTTTCACCGGCCTTCCCTCTGAAGGCTGCAAAGCCCTCAGCCACCTCGGCTTTGGATCCATGCTCTGGATATCGGGAGCAAAAACCTAGCCAGATATTTGCGAGCTGTGAAACCGCAGAGGTTGGTGCTCGGAGCCGGCGCTTCCCCAGTGTGTCCCAGTTTCTCAGCACAGGGCAGTACCAACTGCCCTTACTGAAGGCCTTTCCGTGCAACCATCAGAAGATGGCACCTCAGCAAGGATCTGCAGAGGGAGGTATCTAACTTGTCTCTTCTCCGCAACTGCTCAGCAGACCAGAGGGAGTCTCTGAACGAGGGCTCAGCAACAGTACAGGGATGGAGCCTGTAGCTGAGCACAGAGGAAGGGAAATGAGTTACAGCTGCCTTTGCTGTGCGTACCTCATCTTGTCTGGAAGGCACAAGTTGTTTCAAGCTCTGGTCTGCAGCCATTCCAGCTGCCTTCCCACAGCGGGATTCATCCCTTTGCATTGGGCTGAGCAGGTCCTGGGGAGGATCCCTAACACAGAAATCAGATAACTCTGGCTAAAGCAACATTAAGAAGAGGGATTAAGATTTAGAGTACTAAGCAGTTTATATCACTTTGCCAGGCATTGCACACCAGTGCCTGATGGAGGGAGGACACGTATTTCCAGCACCCTCTACTGTCTGAGCAGCCGCCAGCACCCAGGCAGAGGTCTGGAAGGCATTGCCCAACGCCTGGCTGGCTTTGGGGGGGTTACCCCCTCCCCCTGTGAAGCACACGCAAAGCAGGGCCCTTTGGGAACTTTCTCATGGAAGGGCTGTGCCCCCTGTGATCCCCCAGCCTTCCTGCAGCTGACCAGGCCGCTGCAGCCGAATCCTCAGCAGCACTGCTCAGCCCTGGTATACGGTGCTTGTTCTCAAAGCATTGCCCAATTATTACTCTCCAGAAGATGATCAAGACACGGGGAAGTGTTTACAGTTTTTTTACAGATGGCAAAGCTACAGGCAAGAACAGGAACAAGACATTTCTGAGTCTCCAACCCATACTTAAATCACCTCTTCACTGACTAGAAAAGCAGCAGCCTGATCCAAGGTGGATTACTTTGATAGTCTTAAGTGATTTAAATCTACAAAGGCCCAGAAAAAGCATGCACGGAAATTAAAAAGCTTTTTTTTCAATTAGACTTTAAAATCAGGAATACTGTAGTTGAAAGAATCTCCACTCCTTCAGCCCCACTGCCCTTCAGAGGCAACAGTCTTACACTGGCATAAAGCTGATGTAATGTAGTGGAAAAAACCAGCCCATCTCATCTTTGTAAGGTGGCCAGTGAACAAGAGAAAAATGTCGCTTTCCACAAGAAATGGGGCCTGACAGGCTCAAAACTGCACAACCAGGGTGTCTGATGATTTTCTGGCTCTGCACAGCACTTCAAATGTACCATTTTACAAGTTCCAGAATACCTACCGCTGCAGTTTGCATTTCTACCGCAGGCAGCAATGGACATGGCTTTATTGCAGCCCAGTTACAATTTGTTCCCTGGCATACAAGAGATTTAAAAGCAAAAAGGCAAGACTGCTGCCTATCATATGCACACCAGGGCCCCTTCCAGCAGCTCCCTGGGGACTCCTCAGACACACACAGTCCTCAGCAGCTCTCCCCTGAAGTGTCTCTCCTTCAGACTGATGCTTGCAGGGTTTAGGGAAGCCTGAACATCTTATTCTGAAACACCCTACCAAGATGGAACTAGCGAACACTACAGCTGGGCTCCACTTTAGACAGAGGTCACAGAGGATAGATGCAGTTAAGAGTTAGGTTAAGGGCAGTCAGAGAAAGCACTGACTTACACTCACCTGTCTCAAGAAAACGGGCCCAGAACCTGCAGTGTTTTGGCTAGTTCTACTACCACCACAGCAGGTTCTGGCCCATAAATATTCTACTCTGTAGAAACACCACATAGGGGGGATGAACACAGTCCACAGAGAGAAGGAATGACACCTTGGGATGGAATCATCACAAATTCAGGATGCAGACCCACACTGAGAAGCATGCAAACTTAAGGAAAAGCCATACACACAACATGCAGGAGGACCTGAAGGGGCTTTTGAAGAATCACTTACCTTTATTGAAGAACATGGAAGCCATCTGGCCCATTTCCACCCTCTCAGTGATTTCAAAAATATTGGGTGAGCCACGTCTCTCTGTAAGTTGAAAACAAGGAGTGTTTCAGCCAGTCTCTCCAATAAACCCAGAGGCCAGACTACCTGAAGACACCCATGAAGCTCTAGTAACAGTTTGAAGGACAGTACGTGCGACTCCACTACTCAGAGTCGCCAGTCCAATTACTCTGAAAATAGTTTAAAAGTGTTTTCAAAGTAAGATGTTCTCATCTTAGTGACCTAGAAGGAAAAGATCTTTATCAGACTGCAGAAGGTGAACTGAATTCTCAATGAGTCTTACCTTGCAAGTGCTAAGGACTTTTGGATGTGAGCATGTGGAATTAAGGGTAAAATGGACAGAAGAGTTCTGCTCCACTTGGTGGAGCCCACTGGGGCACTGCTGACAGAGGTCTCAGAACCAGTGAAAGCATGAACCGGGTACTTACGAACTGACAGGATAGGTCGTGTCTCTGCTCGCTCGTAGCCATCTTGGAGGAGAACGTCACTGTCTGACACTCCAGAGGAAGAATCCTCATCCTCATCATCCTCCTGGAAGAAAAGACCAGCCCACTGCTGAGATGGCTGCTACCCACAGAACAGGCTGTGGCATCACCAGTGTCATGTATCACTTCCATAAACTCAAAGGAAGGTCCCAAATAGGGATGGGCAGGACATGCAAGCAAATGCAATACCAGGGAGCCCTGGGCCAAGGCTTGGGATGCTGCAGAGAGCAGAAGAGGACACTAGCAGAGCAGGCTGAAGAGGGTGACAGGCTCTGCTGTCCTAGCCTAGGTCACGCACGCAGCAACAGTATCCAGTTCTTTTAGTGACAGGCAGCAGAAGGAAGTTAGAAACTTCCAGCAGATCTGCAAGGCTGCAGAACTGGTGGGGAAAAAAAAATCCAAACATATATAGTCTTAGCTAGTCAGAGCAGACAGGTCTAGCTCCTAACTCCAACCCACTAACATACGGGCAGGGATCTACATCACTGCAAACAAATATGCCTTGCACTGATCCAGAAAAGCCACTAAAGCCAGGATCCAAAAAGCCACAAGTTTCACAGCAAGGACATACTTCAGGACTGTCCACTCCCCGGGATACAGTCCGAGTGACAGCAAGGACATTCCAGCCTGTTCCAGTTAAGTGACCTGAGGTCAGCAAGGATTTATAGACCTCAACACACTCCAAACAGCACCAATATATTGGCTGCCACCTCTCCACATTCACTGAGCAGCGCTTCTGGGCAAGGAGAACACAATCAGTAAGAAATGTGAACAGCACAAGAGATTTTTCAAAGCAGAAGCAGAAAATCCCATCTTTAATGAGCAACCCCACAGGGAACTAACAGCCATATTTTATATGGCAAAGTTAAGTACAGTAGAAATTTATTCCTTTAGACTTACTAATGAAACAAGGCAAAGATGCAGAGGAGTCTCAGGCAAGTCCTACAGCACAAAAGAATGAGACAAAATGGAAAGATTAAGCCTCACACAGACCTTGCGTTTTTCCATTCTCTTCCATCGCAGCTGGGCATTTGCAGCAGCCATGGCTTCCACCACAAAGGTCGTAGTCATATAGCTAGAGAGAGAAATTCCATTGATATCAATAATAGCCAAGAACTGCCAATGAAGGGAGATGGAGAATTATTCCCATCTATTTGTAGAAGCAAACAAACCAACCAAACCCACCCCCTTTCACAAGCTCCCCACACACACTACGGTTTTGGTACAGTGTTTCACCTGTTTGCTGCTCTTATCTGCTCTTGAAATTAAGGTGTTCAAGCAGACCACAAAATGCAGTAAAATTTAACACACCATTATGTATAAGAAGACACTTTAGACATCTGGAAGGCACCTTCCTAGTGCTTCTGTGGGTTGAAGGCGGCAAGAGTATTTCCCCCCGTTGTTAGAAAGCAAGCTTCCTTCCTCTCCTTGGGCTGAGGACAAACACAGTACTACTCTGAAGCTTGCCATCAGGGCCTGTGGCAAAGGTACTACGGTCCCTTAAAGAATCTTACAAATGGCAGCAGAAGCAAAGCAGCAACACAAGACCAAGCTGCAGATCACACGTGCATGCAAATACACTTTGTTGGAGGCCAAGGAGAAAGCTGTCCAGGGAAACAGCGAGAGCCACTGATGGAAGGAATAGCAGTATCTCAGCTAAAAACACTCCTACGATTAAAAACACAACAAATCTCAAATCACTCTTATTTAAGGCTTTAAAGTGGTTTATCCCTGCTTCAGGAAATGGATTCATCAGGCTCAAATGAGAGATGAGTTTTGCAAGACTAACAGCAAGCAGCCCTGTCCCGAGGCCCATGTAGCAACTTCCGCCCAGACTCCTCTCGCACTGAGGGGTCCCCAGTGGGCACGAGGAAGTCACGAGCACCAGAACAAAAGCAACAGAGCAATGCAGCTCCCAAGGCACGTAGTACTTTGTGCTGCATCTTCTTAGGTTAATCCACTGCAGTTCTGGTATGCAGGTTTGGAGGTTTGTGCTCTTCTGCTGACCCTGAAGGACTGTCTGCTGGTGCTGAGTTTCATACTATGAATTCATGCTTTTCATAGAATAGTTTGGGTTGGAAGGGACCTTAAAGATCATCTAGTTCCAACCCCCTGCCATGGGCAGGGACACCTTCCACTAGACCAGGTTGCTCCAAGCCTCATCCAGCCTGGCCTTGGACACTTCCAGGGATGGGGCATCCACAGCTTCTCTGGGCAACCTGTCCCAGTGCCTCCCCACCCTCTCCGGGAAGAACTTCTTCCTGATATCCAATCTAAACCTCCCCACTTTCAATTTAAACCCGTTGCCCCTTGTCCTGTCACTACAGGCCCTTGTAAAAAGGCCCCCCCAGCTTCCTTGTAGCCCCCCCAGGCACTGGAAGGTGCTATAAGGTCTTCCCGGAGCCTTCTCTTCTCCAGGCTGAACACCCCCAACTCTCAGCCTGTCCCCATGGCAGAAGGGCTCCAGCCCTCAGAGCATCTCCGTGGCCTCCTCTGGACCCGCTCCAACCTGTCTTTGTCCTTCTTATGTTGGGGGCTCCAGAGCTGGATGCAGAACTGCAGGTGGGGGCTCTCAAGAGCAAAGCAGAGGGGGAGAATCCCCCCTCTCAAACTGCTGCCCACACTTCTCTTGAAGAGGCGCAGGATATAGTTGGCAAGTGCATACTGCCAGGTCATGCTAAGCTTTTCGTCCCCCAGTACCCCAAGTCCTTCTCCTCAGGGATCTGCTCTCCATCATTCTCTGCCAGCCTGTCCTTGTGCTTGGGATTGCCCTGACCCAGCTGCAGGACCCTGCACTTGGCTTTGCTGAACTTCACAAGATTCACAGGCCCACCTCTCCACCCTGTCCAGGTCTGAACTAATGTATCTAAAAGGAATTGTCTCCAAAAGCTCTCTGTTACTGGTACTCCCACAGTTTACATTTTAAAGGCTTTGCAGCATACAGCTTTGAGGTGGGGAACTCACAGGCACCCTTAGTCAGTACTGCCCATACAGTCCCTGTATACAGCAGCACCCAACAGATCCGAAAAGCACCACCTCCACATCCAAGGCCCATTCAGGCTGACAGGGCTGGCTACTGACAAGAAAGGACCTCCTAAATTCCATTCTTACAAACGGCAGGAGGGGATTTTGGTTTATTACGTTTTAAAACCAAGCAAGAAGCCAGCAGGGATCTGCAGCCCGGCAGAAGACAGCAATTCTATTAATAACTCCTTAGCCATCAGTGCTGTACCCGTAGCCTTCAGCTCCACCTGCCGCTCCAGCAGGAAGATGTCTGGGCAGCAGCTCTTGGCGAGCCAGTGTGAAAATCAGGAGACCAGCTCCAAGGTCTCCAGCAGCAAAGGCAGAGGTCAGGGAGGAACAAGACTGGGCTACACAGTAATTTGTTTTCCTGACACGCTTGCAGCTGCCCAGAGCAGGCTCACACAGCACGTCTGCATCACATCCTCAAGTCACAAAGCAGAGAAAGGACCCCGTGTCAACCGAGACCTGGTTAGTGTCTGAGGAACTGAACCGTGGCAGGCAAGCGTGGGACGCATCCACAGCAAGGACAGTCTTAAAAATAAGGAAGCTGGGAGAAAGGCCCAGAAGACTGGAGAAGTCAGGAAACGGGATGTAGCACCATATTGCAGGCAGTCAGAAAACACATCCCTCCAAATAAGGTCCACAGGCAACACGACTGCAGAGACCGATGGCCCTGTGCTCAGCACTGGTGAGGCCACACCTTGAATCCTGTGTTCAGTTTTGGGACCCTCACTACAAGAAAGGCACTGAGGTGCTGGAGCATGTCCAGAGAAGTGCACGGAGCTGGGGAAGGGTCTGGAGCACAATTCCTGTGAGAAGCGGATGAGGGAACTGGGGGTATTCAGACTAGAGAAAAGGAGGCTCAGGGGAGACCTTATTGCTCTCTACAACTTCCTGAAAGGAGGGTGTAGCAAGACGGGGGTCGGTCTCTTCTCCCAAGTTACAAGCCATAGGATGAGAGGAAATGGCCTCAAGACGTGCCAGGGAAAAGTTCAGATTGGATATTAGGAAAAACTTCTTCACAGAAAGGGCTGTCAGGCATTGGAACGGGCTGCCCAGGAAAGTGGCGGTGTCACCACCCCTGGAGGGATTTAAGAGACGAGTTGATGTCGTGCTGAGGGACATGGTTTAGGGTAGACTTGGAGGTGGGTTGACACTTGCACTTGATCTTAAAGGTCTCCTCCAACCAAAACAATTCTATGATTCAAGCAGCAGAGGGACAGAATCCCTCAGAAAAGCAGCAAACTTAGCACTGTCCTTACAGCCCCACCCAACCGAACCCCCCAGTCCCCCAGAGACACACACTCACGTCCCACCTCATAAATCCCAGGAACATTAGGAGAACGAGGCTGACGAGCCACCCCGCTGTCGCAAAGGCCTTCGGCATGGTTAGGGCTCCGGTTCCGACGATAAGGTTGAACATGTAAACCAGACCAACCTGCAATCATCCACATAATCCAGCATGAGAGTTTGCAGCTCTGCCAGAGTTCATCCAAGCCACCTCACACATGTACTGATTTACATGGAGAAAGCAGTCTTTGAGCAAGCCCATGCTAGAAATAAGTAAGCAGGAACCGATAATCAAAAAGAACAAAGTGAGTCTCAGCACTAAGTAGTTATGACAACGTACATAAGTTACCTTGTGGAATCTCTTGTTCTTTATTCTTAGGCAAGCAGGAAATATCCAAACAGGATTCTAATTCCAAACCTGCTTGCCATTTTACCAATAAGGGATTTTACTTCTGGAAGGGAAAGGATTTTATTCTCTCTGGCAATGAGCATTTTTTCTGCCCAGGGGCAAAAAAAAAAAACTGTGCTCCTGCACAGGACCCCCCTAGACACTAAGTTCAGCTAAACTCAAGATCAAAAAATGCCTCAAAGCTGGGTTTTTTTTCATATAGGTCAGAGTCTCTCCAGAGGAGAGCCAGTAAAGAACTGTGTCTGAGTACACTTTTCTGGGTGTGGAGCAATTAATATCAGGAAAACTATTCCCCAAAGACCCTGTGAGCACTCCTGCCCTTCACTCACTGACATAGCATAACAAATTAATCTTTTGACAAGTCTCCCCAGAACAATGAAAAAAAAAACCCAACCCAGCCATTGCAGCTTGCAGGCAAGTTCTTTTCATTGAGCTGGTAGAGCTGACATTGCCTGAGCACAACTCGAGTGCCCAGCGCCATGACCTGCTCTTCAGTGAAGGACTCTTGGAAAGACACCTCAGGTGATTTTCCTTGACTCTGGTCAAGCCGACAGAGGAGAACGGTGCCCGTGTGTTCAGCCTGGCTAGACATAGAATAGAATCATAGAATCAT
>NW_010240837.1:0-16163 GCF_000690775.1 Eurypyga helias | reverse complement strand
CTCCAGCGTGTCGACCGCGCCGCGCAGAAGAAAAGCACTTCATGCTTCTCTGTCTGAGTAGCCTTTTGCAGTCAGAACATCTGCAGAGGTATCAAGGCAAATAGCAAACAACAGTAGAAGGGAAGAGAAACTGAGGGGAAAACAAAGTGGAGAGAAGAGATTCTGCACAAGTAGGAGTTTTCTTTTTGTTGCTGTTGTTGAGTTCTGTTTGTGTGGGTGGATTGGTGAATCACAAAGCAGGTGTAGGGAGCTGTGGGAGAGAAACAGAGTTTTCATGCTGTTGGAGGCAAGAATGTGTGAAAGAATGGAAAGAAAGACAGTACTTGTTGAATACAGGGGCTGTAGTTCACGGGCTGGACAAAGCAAGCCCATGAAGGGTTTTTAAAACAAGGAAGTTGGGTTTGATCTGAATAACATAATGAAGTGAAAGATGGCAGAATTGTCCAGCACTGCCAAATTCAAGTATTCAAAGCTCATGAGTTTACTCTCCGTGTTCTGTTATATTGGCCTAAATATCACAAAACTTTCAAAAATAATCTTGAATGTTTTGAACATTTTTAAACTTTGTTCTTTCTTTTCATCTGGATTTGTCAAATTTCAGGTCCTCTGAGACCTTGCTGAGCATAAAAGCCAGCAGAAATACTCATGTAGTCAGGGATGTCGTAATTCTCTCTGGCAAATTCAGCTCAGATATTACACATGACTTTCTAAATGTCACATCACAAATTATTTGCCAAAAGTATTAATTTTGTCTTTCTCTTCAATTTATACAGAATTTTTTATCCTTCTTGATGAAGGCAAGTGTGCAATGGCCTGATGGTTCCTAAGTTATCATCAATAATGCTGATCTATGCTTGTTTTATTTTTTTTAATAACGTTAGCACAGGCAGCGTGCTGATAGAATATAGACCCCTTCACAAGCTGTCCAAGTAGTGAATCTTTCTATAAGTTGAACTGGCATATTGTTACAGAGTTCTGTAGTGGCATATCTGGAGAGAGGGATGAATCAAATGCAAAGAAATTCTAACTTTTTTCAACAAAAATTTCTCCATGCAGTTCATCAGACTCTCTGCAGCAAGCTTTTAACTAGCACATCAAAGTCATCTTGCTACTTTTAATTGTCTCTGAGACAGTAGTGTTAACACATCACAATAAGAATAAACCTTTTCCTTTGTGTGTGTTACATCACATAGCATCTGTTGTCCCTAGCTTCCCATTTTGGCCTGTATTTTAATAGAAAGCCTCTCAAAATCCATGTATGAAAACCTGGCTGTAGTTGCATTTCTTAGGGCAAGCTGTGTGCACCTTTAACTGGTCCTGTACCAACTGCAGGAATGACCGCATGATATCCAGATGTACATTTGGCACAGGTGCAAAACATTTGATTGTGAAAAGAAGTTAAAATACTTGCTTCATTTAAAAGACAGAGAAAAAGAAAGAAAAAAAAAGGTGAAATTCTCCACGGTAACTAGAAAATAAAGTACTTTGCTCTTGGTCTGTTCTGATTTCACTTTGAAATAGAACCTTAGAGCCCAAGCTGTAAATCTCCTGGTTCAGCAACAGCTCTGTTTCTCAAGTACAGGCTGCTTGCCAGCCTTGCAAACTTAAGAGGATTTGGGTACCCAAAAGTCCTGGATCATCTGTGCCACTTGCAAGATGGTGTAGATCTTTGGGTTCTATTGTAGCGCCAAGAATGGGGACAGAAATACACTGATGTGTTGGGCAAGCTGCAAAACTAGCTCCGGCTGAGTTAATATGGGGGCTAGAAGCCAATCTCTGCCTTGATTTTTGCACCTTGCTTCCCAGCTGGGCTGGTGAGACTTCATTGCTTCTGGTACTTCACTGTGCTCTGTGGGCAAAAAGTCCTAGCTAGTGCTGAGCCTTCTCAGGCCTTCAGAGCTGTTATGTTACCAGCTCCATGGCAGCAAGCTTGCAAGCCCTGACTATGGATGTGATTTGACTGTGAAAACAGTTGCCATAAAGCATTGCTGAGGCCAGAGGATTTAGAAGGATTAAACAAGGATTGAATGTTTTTGTATAAATAACCAGAATATCCAGAATTATAGTTGTTAATGCTAAAAAATATTTTACGTGGATATAAAAACCTCACACTTTAAGGTTTAACTTCTAGGGATCATGACAAAAAACCCTTCTAAGGGGTGATGTATCCCAAATTGTTCCTCTAACAGGTTCTCTTGTTTCTTTTTCTAAGACACTTTGTACATGACTCAGGCCAGAGGCAGGAAGTTAGAATAGGTGGGTCGCAGGTAAGATTCTGTGTCACTGTTTATCTGTCTCCAATGGCTTCCTCTACCCTTACTCATGATGAAGACTAAGAAGTGATTTTGGTACGTTTATTTATTTATTTGCAAAGTATTATCCAGCATTACTAAGGAGAAGTGCATATGAGCAAAGTGTACATTGGCATGAGCCCCTCTTGTTAGTTGGACAGAAACCGGATGCTCACTGGCTGTACTTGTTTGAGTGATCAGGCATCTTCACAGAAACATGTCAAAGGGTGGCAAGGAAAAGGAAAATCTCACCTTTCATTAGGTTTGCTTCTGTGTGTTGAAGTTAATGACTTAGATTTCAGGCATGAGAAACACCCATAGTACCACACCTCCCTGGCAGAGCCAGGTGCATGAACACTCCAGAGGCTTATCCTTGAGGGAAACACTGGAAAGGCACTTGTTCTCCATGCCTGAATAATATCTAGACTTGTTACCTCAGGCACTTTTGTGTCCAGCCCTGTTAGTAAGAGAGTGTCATACAGAACTGTTGCTTTGCTTGCAATAGCATTGCAGCACACAAAATAAAGGTCAGTAGTGACCTGCAGAGTTTGACAAGAAAATGTACAGATTAAAACAAATGGGCTGTTGTCAGTGGAGCCCAGTTCTTATCTCTTTGGTGTAACTGAAAACTTTCCATCATCCTTTTCCCAGTTTAAGGGTGGGAAACTGAGCACACCCAAGGAAAGGAACTGCTAGAGACCCTTGAGTAGGCTACAAGTGGAGTTGGAAGTAGGGCTGTGCCTGTTACAGCTTGCTGCGCTTAAAGGAAACAAACAATGATTTCATACATGCAGATGAGCTCCCAGTTCCATTTCTTTTTTTTGTTTGTTTTGTTTTGTTTCTGATGATCTTCTTTAGAGCTAGGATACATTGTGGAAGTACAAAATTATCACACAAACATGCATCTTACAGGATTTCCAAACAGGTTTTGTGCCTTTAATCAGTTAAAGTAAGCATCTAGTTATTTGAGGGATGGTTCTACTAGCTCCTGAACTGTGAATGTGGGTCAAATGTTCTTAAACTATGTAGAAAAAGACTCATAAAAGGCAGAATGAATGGTATCCTGTGGTCTAAGCAAGGCTCATTGACTTGCCAGATCCTACAAAACAAATGATTTAAACAGCATGAATTACTGAGTCACTATCAGTGCAAGTTGCAACTTCATTATGCCTGGTATAAGTTGCTGCGTTTCTTCATCCTTCATTTAATGAAGGATGCTTTGACATTAGCAAGTGCTCTGGAAAGTGCTAAGCAAGTGAAATGCTGTGATTCCTGGTAAAACTCTGACTTCAGTCAAAGCTTTTTCTGTATAAAACAGAAGAAGAGGTCAAGGCATATGCAATAACATGCTTGTTCTGCTACACAAGTGCAAATGTCATACTTCTTTCTTTGTCTTTTTTCTGTTGAGATCTATGGTTAGGTGTCCGTGACAGTCATATAGTTAAGTCACACTCAGATAAAAAGCTCCAAAGCAAAATCTTCTCTTTATTGTAATTCCTTTAGCTATCCCTGCTCACAGCAAAGGCTTAAGGAGTTTTAGCAAGACTTTTTCTTTTTATTTTACTACATTGAGTGCTACTGTACAATTAAAAGTATATCTTCAGTGCCAAAAGGGCTGTCCATTGAGATCTAAGGATATTTCCTTTAATGTGGCTCTTTGTAAGCATACCTACTTATTCCTGTTATCTTTATCTGCTCCCTCTGCTTGAGAAGGGAATGCATACTTCCCTCTTTTTACAGGTCAGGAATTTAAAACCCTGTGGGACAGCACACAAACACACTCTCTATTTTCAGCTTTTGTTCTAGAAGATGCTCATTCTAGTAAAAATTGCAAATAATAGTGTCCTGATTTCAGGCAGGAATGAGGTCCTCTCGTACACAGAGCTGGCCAGCCCAGAGCAGCTGGGGGATTTTGTTTCATTCCATGGCACATAAGGTTTGGTGGTCAGGTTGAGTGGGCACATGTACAGCAGCTGCTAGCTGTGTTGTCAGCTCCTTTTCTTAGCCCTTGGCAGAGAAGCAGTCTTTTGTTAGTGGTTTAGGTACTTGGGGGAGGGGGTGTAGGGGTGTGGGTGTGTGGGTGTTCTCCCTGCTCTCGGGCTTGGGTACTGCTTGCTGCTTTGAGACCTGGCTGTGTGTTGGTCATGGCGTGGTGAGCTATTATCATATGTTCTATTTTCTATTGTTCTAATTACTTTTTTCGTAGTAGTATTGTTAGTATCACTATAACTAATTTATATTATTAGATAGTTCTTACCTCAAGTTTTATGAACTTTCCTTGTCTTTTCCTTTGACTCTCTTCCCGGAGTGTGAGAGATGAGTGAGCAACTGAGTGGTACTTAATTGCTACATAAGGCTAAACCATGATAAATAGAAACATTTGTCTTTAATATTCATTAATGGGCCCAGGAACTTGATGCTGGCAAACTTCCTTGAGAACCTGCAGTAGGTATAATGTGCTTTCCAATACCTCTGTGTTACCATGATCCCTAATCTAGAGGATGAAAAAAGATTAGGAAGGAAGGATGTGTTTAGTCAGAAAATCCTCAGAATTGATTGCTTGTAGTGGTTAAGAAAGCTGACAACATAACTGCTGTAGGGACTTCTCTGAGCTTCTCAGCCAGGACAGTGTTGATTGGCTGGACTGAAGATAGTACTTACTCTATGTCAAGTAGGTACAGAGAGAAAGGATAAAACCCTGTGTGTTAGGTGGGTTTAATGCATAAGAGGCAATGTAGAGTGGGAAAAAATGTAGCATTCCAGGAAGCAGAGATGAAGCTTGAGAATCATGTAGTGTAACCTTGCCATCATGAGATCCAATTGTAGTGTTCAGCCACAGTGACTGCTGCTTTGGTCCAACTCTCTTGTCTTCTGCTCCCAGTATTAAAGGAAGAGAATGAAAGGGAAGGGTATACATGTCATCATCCATTTGTTGGTGTGCCTAAAGGTTGTAGATCTAAGTGTCTGGAGGCTGGACAGCTGGGAGATTCAAGAAGAAACAATCTTGGTTTTGCTGGTGCTTGGGGCATGTCTCATTGTGGATTTCTCAGTGTCTGCCAAGACCTTTTTGCTTTATCTGCATTACAGAAGACTGCAATGGATACATGCCTCTTTCTAGCATGTGTTACATGATAGTTTGGTGGACTTAGGAAAAGGTTTGAGGTTGAAGATCTGTGCTTCCTTTTCGGGCCATATATACTGAAGGATACCTCATGTTCTTGGATCTAGCTCAAATTTGCAACAAATGTTCCTCTTGAAGATTCTTCACTTTTCCAGATGTGACCCTGAAACACGGCTCTCCAGGTACACTGCATTCCTTCACCTTGCTGCCATATTCATGACTTTTTTAGTTCATGAGGACATATCTAAGTAGTGGATTTACCTCTGGTCCCTTCTATTTATAAAATAAAGACGGAGCTTTCAGGTGCTTACGCTCACCTGCTTGTAGCAGATTCTCAGAGGTCAGTGACTTATCTGATATGATGGAGGGAACTGTATAAAATGTGATGTATAATCTCTTCATCTGTCCATTGAGTTTAGACCATATCTTTCACGTTGGCAATTGAAAACCACACATGCATTAATCATGATGCTGATAAATATGGAGAGCTCTGCAGGCATGGTGGGTTTAAATAATAAGGACCTACCCTAAATTATTTGCTCTGGTAATTAAGTTTTTTCTGCTGTTTGAAGCATAAACTCAGCAGATACTAGCATTTAACCCAAGACTGAATATGTGGAGCTTGTCTACAAGACAGACATATAAAAACCATGGAAATGGGTGAATGCTTCCAATTCAGAGCTGGAGATCTGGTAAGATATGAAGGTGATGGAGTAGGAGGTGAATGTGCGTAGTGGAACATTGTTTATATTCACTATGTTTCTAATGCTCATATTTTTCAAGTATTTAACAAATTTTATTAATATTTTAATGTAATTGTTATCTTCAAAAGTAGTTTTAAAAAACAGTGTATTTGATGCTCTTAGCCTTATTTTCCTGTGTTTAAATGATCTCTGAACAGTGTAGGGTTTTCACAAATATATTACTCATTTGCAATTGTCTTGATCTGTAGATTGTTCTCAAACAGCTTGTTATGACTACACAGGATACAAAATTTGAGCTCTGTTGGTTACTTTGATTGGGTTAAACTAGTGTTTGGAATCTGGATTTGGGTGCAGTTACTTATGATTTCAAGTCCCAAAACTAATTCCTGCAAACATTTCCTAACTTTCCGATTGTTCCTGCCAATGGATTTGCTTGCTTAACTCTTCATATAAGAAGCTGAAAATATTTCATGGTTGTTACTACTGTAGTTGTTTTGGAGATATTACACATACACATCATGTCTATTTTTACATTAATTAGAAAAAGTAAACCAGAGATTATACCCAGTCTATTGTCTGTGAAACACATTTGAAACCTTCTAGAAAAAGTAATAATAAACAGCAAGTGGAAGATAGCACTGCTTTAGTGACATTACAGTAAATGCACTCATTCATATGAGTAAGAATTTCTAGAAAAAATAATCTTATACATAAGGTGATTAAGACAAGTAAACCCAGCATTGCTTCTTTGTTGTTAAACAAAGATGTTATTCTTGCACTTGTAAGATTTAGTAAGACATTAAGCATGTGTGCGTGATGTCAAGATATTGGCTCTAGCATGTGTTCTTACAGCCTTTATCGTTTGTGATGACATAATTAGGTTCATTCTGTGAAAGTAACTTAAAGTATTACTGTCTGTTCCAATGAATTGAATGTGTTTGGTCCAGGATATCTTCCTGAAACATTTGCACAGCCTTTTGTCTGCAGGCTCGGGGAGTTCAGAAGTGAAACCATCTTTCTTTTGTTCAGTGCAGTCATGTGTCTGCAGGTTTCCTTGTTCCCAGAGTCCAGAGATGCTGTCACCGCTGAGTGTGTAATAAAACCCAAGATCCCTGGTGAGAATCATCCTTTCAATTTCCTGGCCCAACAGATAGCTGTACTTCATTGCAGTTTGCAGGCAGGCTGGTGTTCAGCCTGGAACTGAAACTGCTGGCTTAGATACTCAGAGTTACAAATCACCAAGCAGTACTTAGCTTACTAAGCCCAGTCTTTCTTGGTTTTTCCACACTTGTTTTCACTTAGAAATGTATGTGCAACTCCTGCAATTAGGTTACCCTTCTGTTTCTGGTTCCTTATATAATTAATTAAATTAATTATAAGTTATTAAATACATTACACTTGGTACATTGCCATTCTTCTCAGGATCTCAAAGCACCCAGTGACCTTAAATCACAACATCTTCTGAAACAGAAACATAGGGCATCTATCGTAAAAGTAGCTCAGCTGGAGGTCAGTAGGCTAGCTCATCCAAGACAACCATTTCTGTACACAGCCAAGAATAGACAAGTGTCCAGGCTCCAACTTCTGCTATTGTATTATTATTCTTTGGTTTTTTGTAACAATATATACAACAAAAAGGAAAGGAAAGGAAAGGAAAGGAAAGGAAAGGAAAGGAAAGGAAAGGAAAGGAAAGGAAAGGAAAGGAAAGGAAAGGAAAGGAAAGGAAAGGAAGGAAAGGAAAGGGGGGGAGAGGAGGGGAGAGAGGAGAGGAGAGGAGAGGACATGCAGTCAGTGAGCTGTTGTTAAATTCCTAGTGTTCACCCTCCAGTGCCACCAGAGGAAAAAAGGTGAGCTGGGTTTTGGTTTGAAACCTAAGCTGAATTTGTTTATATATGTTAAATAATGCTGATAATATATATAAGAACAAGACACCCTGACCCCCAAAAGCTGTCTTTACAAGAACAACATTTCTGGAAACGAGTATTTTTTAAGACAGAGTGGACAAAACAGTAGTAATTTGCAGCTTTGTCAGTCTGGAATTATTCTATCAGTATCAACTCCTTGGTTGCTATGAATCAGTTCTTCTTACTCCTGCTTTGTGGAAGAAAGACTAGTTGTGAATGTTTGGGTTTTTTTTTTTTTTTAAATTTCAGACTTGGGACTCTGCAGGATCTTGACACTGCACTATTTATAAAAGAGTAATTGTGGTTAGATTTCATCATATAACAGCTTGCGTTGGGAGGGGAACTAAAGTGAGGTATGTATGTGTGGTGCTCCCTGGATCCCAGAATAATGACTGGTTCAAGCTGCTTTTTCAAACATGTTGCCATTCAGCTGAGAATGGAAAAAACCCTGGAACGTGCTCCAGTCTGGACTTAGCCACGGCGTTCTCTCTTGGGAACTTAGCTGGCTGTGTGCATGTCTTCAGAGTGGAGTCTTACAGATTTTTCTGGACTCTCCAGTAAGCTGCAGTGGGGTTGTGTTTGTGGGTTTTTAAAAGCAGTGGTCATTGTACCAAAACAGCAGGACATCGTACATGGAAGTTTCCATCTTCAGTCCTGAGCTGATCTCTTCAGAGCTCTAAGTATGAACCAGTTGCTGCCTGCCCGGGTAGGGGAGGAACTGACAGTACTGAACTTGAGTCATCCAAGGTTGTCTCTTTCTCTCTATGGGTTATGGTGAGAGACAGTGGGTCAGGCTCCGGCTTCAAATCAAAGCATATTTGAACATCCAGGTTAGGCATCTGACATACCTCGTATGGATCTTCCTCCCAGAACTAATTTCAGAATTAGTGAGGTTCAGTGTAGATGTCCAGTTTTCACATGCATGGAGCCAGATGAATGATCAAAGTTCAAACATGGCTCTGCAACCTAGGGTAATAAACAAATGTAAAAAGAGGAGCGTAATTGTGGGGAAAGTGAGACAAAGGGGTGAGTAATATTATGTGGCTGCTCTGAGAGACAGACACAGACCCTCCCAGCATGCTGGTATTTTAATTCTCAATACTCTTTCAGTTAACAGTAATGTACCTGGTAAAATGCAGAGTGGTAAATAAGAGCTCTTGGAGGGGCATGCCACAAACTATACTTGGCCCCCAGTCAGCCCTTCTTCCTCTTCTGAAACCTGTTGTACTGTATTCAAAACGGTTTCTTTGCTTTACTAACTACAGTGCAGTTCCTGGCTGAGGACCTAGCCTTGGATCCAAAGAGAGCTTCAGAGAAGTTGGCATCTAGATATCTGTGGCTTGGAGTCGTCTTTAATTATGTAGTGACTCTTCTTTCTGGTCCTCAGCTGCAATAGCGAACTGATTTAACCTAAGTTACAGCAGAAAATGGTTTCTCTGCTACTTACATAGGTGTCATCAAGCAGTCAAGCATGTGCTGATTGTGTGGCTTTCTCCTTTCCTTGACTTCTAGCATAGCAGTAAAACACAGTTGGGGTACTTCTTCTTTGTACCTCAAACCACACAGTCAAGGAGAACAGACCAGAAAAGGGACTGATGGGCCAGCCTAACTAACTAGAGAATAAAGAGGAAGATTTTCACATCTGTTGAGGATATCTGGCATGAAGTTCCCTTCTTCGTGTGACAGGGCTAGGCAACATAGTCCTGAAGGCAGACGTGTGCCTTAACATCCTGGCTGAGCCCACAGTGGTTTGTTTTGAGACTGGTTGTCCCATGTGCTCCATGTTCACTTGAATGTGGAATAATGTTTGCACAGGAAGGAAAGTTGATGTTTTAAAATATTGTGGCATCAAATTCTGGTTTTATAGAAGACAGGTAGAGACAAGACAAGGTAGTTGTGGCATCTTAGAAGTGATAACTTGCATGCAGCTGGTGTGTTTATATTTGTTCAAGGAGCTATTCCCTGAGGTGCTTGCCTTGTCTGACTGTATGTCTAATATAATTCCCTTAAGGCTGACCTCTGCTTTCAGCAGAGAACCCTGTGGGATTACTGCTGTAACTGAAATATTCCATGCATCCAAGTGTCCCACTCGCAAAAAAGAATTTGCTAAGCATGATCTTACTGTGGGAACATTCCCAACTCTTTCAATTGTTAAAAGATATACTGCTTCCCTCATTCTTAGATCATCCTTTGGTCCATGTAGGATGGCTATCACTTGACTTTCTAAATGTAGCAATTTTAGACACCTCAAATTATGAATTTATTGCCCAACAAAACTGCCACTCAGAAGGAGAAAAAAAGAATTTTTCTATCCCTCATAATAGACTCTGTTCAAAATGCTTTCATTTTATGAAAAATGTTTTCTTTAAACCATTAAAATGAATGGAAAAGTATACTAGACAGCCTCCCTAAGACATGTTGGCATAGAGCAGGACATGAAGAGAGAGGAGGGAAAAACCCATGAGCATTACTACTATTGGGATGAGAAACTGTATCACTTCAAATGGAGAAACTAACCTTGACCAAGGACACAGAAGATTGGCAGTGTTTTGGGTATTAATACAATGTTTGTGCTTTAATGATGGCTGACTGAAACCTGAACATTGATGTAGAAATTACATGTGAACAGGACCTTTTTGGGGTCTATTTTTAATTTTAAAGTAATATAGCATTAAATCTATAACCAAGTATGAAGCACACAATAGAACACAGACATATAAGTTGCTGTCTTCTTTGTAACTAGCAGATAGTGTGAAAAGTGAGACCTTTTAATCTGTGTATATGTAAACAACCTTCATGTCTTTTTGGCTCATAAAATACTGCATGTGAGGTGCAATGATATAATTCCATGCCTCTTATCTCCATCCTTTGGATTATTCCTTTACAGAACAATATTCTCTAGAACTAGGATAAATGTGGGTGCTTTTTTTTCTACTTTGGTACCTACCTCTGCTGTGTCTGCTAGGCTCTTGGAATGCCCTGGAAACCTTCTACCACCCAAAATGTAGTAGAATAAACATGTATCATTTCCTCTGTACTGATTTCCTGATACTTGTGAGTTCCTAGACGCTGTTTTTGAGACCTTCCTGGAAGGCATTGTCTCCCATGTTATTTCTGTGTTAGTTTGTGTCTCGTAGTACTTTGTGTCCTGGGAGACTGCTCCAGATTTTTTTCTTAATCCACTGGTTATCCACACTGTGCATGAGTTGGTAGGTGCCAAGGCTCCCATTTGCAGTATGTGTTCTGCTCCTTCCACAGGAAATCCTGGGCAGTGAGAGAGACCTTCATGTACTGGCCGTGCTATTCTCTGCTGTCTGGATATGAGCAATGCATGCCAGTGACCTGTCCTCTGTATAACATGGACACAATAGGTTTGTGCCCTCGGGCTGGGGAACTGATGTGTATTGTGAGTTTGTCTCTGTACCAGAAAAGCCTTCTTTCCTGGAAAAGTAACCCCTTTTTCTGAACATGTATTTTTTCCTCTAATTACCCCTCAGCTCTTTCAACAATACTGCTGGAAGTCTTCCCTTGCCTTTGGACCTGCACTTAATAGGGAAGTAACTTAAACCATCCAAGCATGAGATGCAGAGTAATCAGCATCTGCTCTCTCCTATTTTGCCACCTGCAATGTATCTTGCAGTAGCCCAAGGGGCTGTGTTCACACAGCCATGCTGCTCTAGGGGCAGGCCAGTTCTCCTGAGTAGCTGTCCACATGCATCTTGCACATTCTTGTCCCACTGGCAATGTTCCAATGTGACCTTCAGCTACCCACTTCCCACCTAGCTCCTGGGAATTAATTTGACTTTTTTTACCTGGTATTTCCAGTCATGAAGATGAGTCTTCAATTCATGGCACTTCAATTTGCTGTGTGGCCTGGATTTTTCTTCCACTTTTCCCACATGTGCATACTAGGGCTTTGCATTTAACATGAAAATAATACATGACTTCTACAATGCCTTCCATCTTTTGGAGTATGAACGTGTTAGGAAAGAAGATGTTTAGGTAGCATGCTAAGCATGTGAAGTGCAAGGAATCATAATTAAATAGGGGTATAGTGCTTAGCTATAGTTAAATAACTAGTTTACAGATGATCTCTCAAAAGATTCGAGTTATGAATGCAGGAGTTTAGGTGGTGCCCTGAGATTCTGGAGGTACAAGTGGCTTTTAGATTTCTCTGCAGATATGCGAATAGTTAATTTCTAATTGCCAGTAGATGGCTCCCAAGAACATTGTCTATAGGATATTTTTCCAATGCACGTGCAGCAGAGTTTTGGCGCACTGATAACCTCCAGCACTCCATGGCATACCAACTGAAGTTTGCACAGCATCAGGATGTCTGTCACCAGGCTCATGGCATTGTCCTGTGGCCATGAAGCAATGCAGATTATGCATGCTGTATGGTAAGAAAGCTGGTCTCCTGGTTACATGGTGGTGGTGGTGGGGAAGAATCATGCTAATGCAGAGAACAAAGCAGTAGGTAGAGATCCTGAAGTAGCTGTGTTATGGAATGACTCAGCTGGGTATACATCAGTAATGCTGACTGGGTGGAGGTGATAGGAGCGGGTGCAAAGCTTTCAGAGTGTTTCTGTGCTGGCATGCAGAACCTGACTGCTTGTTACATTTGTTGAATGCCTTCAAGAATGAGGCCCATGATTTCTCTTCCAGAAATAGAGATGATAAATAATTGTTATAACTGCCTCCGAATGGATTTTTTTTTTCCTCCCACAGTTTCTACTTAAGTTTTACATTAATTATAAGTATTCAGCATCCTCTTACCAGCAGAAGAGCCTTCTGAGAATTTCTGCTATGTTGCAGCTTTGAAGAAGGCCTGGTTTTAGTCCATTTGCTGAGGCCTGTACTCCTCAGGGCTACTTTCCTGTGACTTCCTCATTAAGTATCATCCTGACAGCTAGTTTTCTTTCTCCAGGATTTGAAATCCTTAACAAGTTTTTTATTTCTGAAGTAAACAAAGAGAGCTATAAACAAAGGTATGTTCTAGTCCCCAAAAACCTAACTCCCCCACCCCTTCCAGGTCACTTTTTTGCACCTTGCACACTTCTGCAAGACTGTGCATCTGCACACAGTTCTGGGACTGTGTTTGGAACAGTAGTTCTTTGCCTGCAGGTCCTAAATGCTATGATAATATGATAAAATCTGAAAAGAATACAGAGAAGAAGAGGGGACTCAGAAATAAGCTGTTCTTGGAGGAAAACGCCAGGCCTTTATTACTACAGTTCTCCCTTAAGATGTCAAAGCTGTGCTGATTGATATGCCCATATTGCTGCTTTTTTCTGTTGCGTCAGCCTTGTGGTAGATGATGGGTTATTAACAAGGAGAATCATGAAGCCATACCACACTGCACACACATCCTTACTACGGTATCATAAGACACATGCATCTGTCTGGGACTTAGGCAATGCTGTGTTAGGTGAGCAAACTTCTGGAATGTACTGGTGACTTTTAAGTGTGTATGCAAAACAGCATTTTAAAGTAATGGATACAACACATGATAGTGAAGATCAGTTTCCTGTTTTATGAAGGTTGTCAGTTTAGAAACTCTCAGATGTCCATCTGGCCTTCTAAGTAAGGAATTTCTCCACCTTTGATACGTAGTTGGGGAGGGCATATTTACATCTTTTTCTTGTATGTGCATTTGTACATACATATATCTTGAATGTTTAAGAATACAGACAGTGCAGACAGTGTGGAGAGGTGTTATTTCATGTTTCAATGAGAGTGGATGCATGAAAGGCCTTACCTTTGTTCAGTGGTGAGTAATGGTTGGTATTCTCTGACAGGTTTATGTAATGGTTTAATGAGTTTGTGTTTCATTAGACTTCAGTAGAATTTTGGCTGCTGCTGACTTACAGGACTGCAGTCCAATGTATGTTTTAGGTACATTACTTTTGAAATAAACCAGCCACCTGAGGACAATTATCTTCTGTGCAGTATCTTTTTACATAATGGCATTTTAACCACAATATGGGCAGTGAAACTGAAGGTAGGAATTAAAGAGAAATAATAATAAGCATACCAGAGCCTAGGCTTCCTCAAAGAGGTTTACTTGCTTTTCAGTATGTCTAAATAGCCTCCTGGTGGTTGTATCGTTTCCCTTTGGCAAGTCATCTGGTCCCAAGGAGTGGGGTAGTCCCAGGACTTCCTGCCAACTTCAGTTACTGCCAAATGTTGTAGGGTAGAGACCAGGAATACTGCTGAATTTCTCAGGCAAAGAATTCACTCCAGCAATTCAAGTCTCACTATTCTGAGGCATAGGATCAAGGGAGCTTGCTGGATTGCTCTGAGTGCTTTGCAGTTGACTTTAGTGTTTCATTCTCTAGTTTGTTGGTGGCACTGCCTCTCAAAAAGGAGTCATGTTCCTTAAACTGTGTTGAAGTGGTGGGTATATGAGTGAAGTTCTTACTATAATCTTCAGGTACCTCCCTTAGAGCATGGTGCATGAAAACTCAGCCTGTTCTGTGCTGGAACACATGCCTGTTTGGTGGCACTGTTATACAGTGGCTGAAAGCATTGTCGTAATTGACCAAAACTATTTTAAAGAAAACAGGTAAATAGACCAAGTTGAGGCTTTTCTGTTTGTGGTGTTTTGTTTTGGGTTTGGTTTTGGCTGGTGTTTTTTGGGTGTTTTTTGTTTGGGTTTTGGTTTGGTTTGGTTTTGGTTTTGGGGTTTTATTTTGTTTTTTTTAGCATAGAAATAGAGCTGTGATATCTCTGCTCATGTAAATAAATAACCTCTCCACATATTATCCTCACTGAACATCAATTATTAATCAAGCATCTTACCTGAAGAATGTGATGTCCAATGGCAGGATTTTAAAGTAGTAAATGAGTTCTGTGGCCATCTTGGAGACAGGTACATAGGTAAGTTCTTTCAGTTTGCGGCTCATTGGTTTAGTAAGCACAGTGCATGCATCTATGTTTTGTTCAGCTCTTCTGGCTTTGGTGTAAGCTGCTTTTAAAATTCTTCTTTACAGATATGGAGATGGCACATAATAAATTCATATTTCAATTATTTATCTGCCATGAAGACAAACCATAAATACTACGTGTTTCTGACTTTCCATATCTGAATTCAGCTCTAAACAAAAATAGACCAAGTCTAGATCTTTGAGAAACTGTTTTGATGAATTGCTCAAGATACAATCATAAAACCATCAGACTTGATGTACTACTCTTTGTTATATAAATTTTCTATTTGCTATAGTGAAAAGGTTATGGTTGATTGCTAGCTCTTCAGATCACTGAATTAATAACTTGGATCCATGTCCACCTTACAAGTTGAGCTCTAAGACTGTAAAAATACAGCTCAGATATATATTCATTGCCATATATGTGAATTTGATACATTAATGAGATATCAAGCCTATAGAAGTCAGTGGTAATGTTGCCCAGGTGAGGAATTTGGACCTAGTGGTGGTGTTCTTTGCTAAGCAAAAGAATAAATGCCTTATTTCTAAATCTTTTTATTTGATTGAACTCTTTTGATTAAACCATTTGTTTTAACTCTTGCATAGGAATAGATATGTATAAACAAAGCTCCTGACCTCATGTGGGTCTCAAAAAGATAATTCTTGTTTTCTTGTGGTTCTGCAAGTCTGGGATTTGTTGCTGGAGAAAATTCTTGCAGGGGAAGGCATCACTAAGTACTGTGCTGGGTGAAGGACATATCTGGAGAGCAGACAGTGAGCTGGAATATTATCCTTCATTTGGGGTGCAGGGATTTCTGGGAATGACCCTGACTAGGGAAGAGTAACCTGTCAGTCTAAGCACATGTGCATGACTCCCAGAGGAGAGCGTAGCAGTGACAGAATACCTTGTTAGAGGAAAATCAGCATAAATCTTCTCCACATGGCACTGCTGCAAGTTATCAGTGGCATACTAATGAGTAAGCACTCTGAACTTCATTACAGTAATTATTTTTATAGAGCTTTTATTTTCCCTCACTCATGTTTGGGTGGGTAGCCCCATTATGTGGAGAGAGAAACTTGAGAGTAGAGAAAAAGTAGCTTACAAAACCCACAGTTCTGATGCTATGGTTTTTGTAATTTGTGAAAGTCAGTGATCTCTGAAGATTACTGGGAGACAACTGAGAGAACTGGGAGAGAACGCCTGAGGAACCTGAAGG
>NW_010240836.1:13397-20311 GCF_000690775.1 Eurypyga helias | reverse complement strand
CGGGGTGGCCCACGGCTCCCCACAGACACGCGGATGAAGTTCATCCGCACCTAAATGGGATGAATTCACAAAACAGCGGCAGCGGTTGGAACCTGCTTGCCCCTCAGTGTCCGCAATAATCCCATACACAAGAAAAGGGTGCGTAACCAGACGAAACAGTTCTACACGCGAAGGAACCAGCCCTGGGACCTACCAAAGCCGGGCGGTAGCTGCGAATGTCCTTCAGCCAATAACACCGGGGGCTAAAAAACCCCAAACAAACAAAAAAACAAACCCTAAAAATGCTGCGAGTGCACCAAAACCTGTGGTTTTTTCCCTTTGAATGACATAACCGACTGTTCTGTTTGGCAGAGTGCGGACAACGGCCGCTCATGGAGAACATCTGGGGATTGCGGATCCTAGGCGGCCACGACGCCCAGGCCGGAGCGTGGCCGTGGTCGGTCAGTCTCCAGCTTCACCAGGTCCACATCTGCGGTGGAGTCCTGGTGAACGAGAACTCGGTCCTTAGTGCTGGCCACTGCGTTACCAGGAAGTACGTCCCCGTGCCAACACCGTTAGCCAGGAGGAGGGCAGAGTCACCTGGGGGGGTCGCTAACAAATCACCCCAACAACCAGTGGGGTTCTTAATGAAGGGTCAGTTTGGTTTCGATCCAGGTGACATTGGGTTGGGGGCTTTTTTTTTTTTTTGCAATGGAGCTCTAATTTCTCTGTTTAATGCCTTTTTCTAAATTAGAAAAGCTCACTGCTAAAGGAAAATGTCGCAATACCTAGAGACATTACAATTTGTTTTAACACAATCCCCATTTTTACCCAAGAGCCAACAGCTCGGCACTTTGCTACTACTTTCTTACAACGATGGGGTACACACTCCTTAGAACAGGCCTTTTAGTGGTACCTACAGCAGCTCTGCTGCGATCCTGATGGCCCCGGCCTTCTCTGCAGCCCTGAGCACAGCTGCAAAGTCTGCACGCCAGTTCATGCGCGTTGCTGTCGCCTGCGCTGACATACCCGTGAGCTGCGGGAAACGGAACCGTGAAGAGCTCTGCTCTTCGGAACTTCATCATCTGTCAGGACTTGGTTAGATCAGCTCCTTGCTTCTTTAAACGCGCGCTTATGAACATTACCTCTGAGGGGCATTACATTCCAAATAACCAATTTAATTTTTATTTTAGGCTCTGGAGAATCTTGGAGGTTAATCAGATTTTTGCAGCTTGCCCTTTGCTCATCACAGGCCAAATTCCATTCCCATTCAGAATCAGCAGATTTGGTTTCAACATACTCCAATAGACATTAGGTCAGAGTGACTCCGGCCCTATTTCTAAACTGAATATTAAGTTGATCTTCCTTATCTGTATCTTCTAGCTAATGGCTTTCCCCAATCCAGCTATAAGCACAGCCTCTGTAAGCACCGTGGGCGGGTATAAACCTACTTCCTTTCTGCAAAATAAACCCATGTTTTCATCTTTTTCAAAACCGTATCTCCTGGGTGGCCTCTGCTGAGATGGGGTGGGGAGCCAGATCTAAGTATCTGCTGAGCTCTCCCTAACAGCCAGAACCAGCATCAGGCAAACCCAGGGTTCAAACCAGACAACACGGTAATTACCCAAATTTGTTCCAGCAAATATTTAGTACAGAATTTCCAACGTCTGTTCCTACAGGTGTGTAAAACGGTGGGTCGAAACAGCGCCGTCATTTCCTCACTGTAAAGCCTAACTGGAAAAACCAAACCAATTCTCTCTTAGGAACCCACGCTCCTGGAGAGCTGTTCTGGGCGCGCACAACCTTAGGAAACACGGCAAGCACGCAGTCACAAGGAGCATCAGAAGCATCACTGTGCACCCAGAGTTCAAGAGAGAGACATTTGAAAACGACATAGCACGGTTTGAGCTGGCTCCCGCGGTACGCTACAGCGACTACATTCAGCCCATCTGCCTCCCTCCCGCGCACCTTCACCCCCAGGCGCACAACGACACGGAATGCTTCATCAGCGGCTGGGGACATACAGCCGAAAAAGGTACAGATCTGCTTCCAGGGTAGCAGCTTCCGAACTGCTATCGGACTCCAGGCCCTCTAGCTCAAGGGGAGAGGACTGAATTTGTGCAGGTTACGGTTTGATCACACCACATCATTAAATCCTTCTGCAACTCAGCATCTGCTTTCAGGCTGGATGCATCCAGGCTGGATGAGGCTTGGAGCAACCTGGGCTAGTGGAAGGTGTCCCTGCCCATGGCGGGGGTGGGATTGGGTGGGTTATAAGGCCCCTTCCCACCCAAACCATCCCATGATTCTGATTCTGCGTGCTTTCCCCCTGCAAGCAGATCGGGTCTAGGCAGGTGTAACTAAAGGCATGTATTTCCTAGCCTTTCTGCCAAGTATAACACGAAAAAAGGAAAATAAACTACCCTGACTTTCCGATTCATGGCACAGCTACTCGATGCTGTCTGCCAGAAATAGCTCTGACCGAAAAACGACGATTCTGACACCACGCAGTGTGAGTTTAGGCCCCCTCCCCCCGTATTTTACGGATGGCTGCGCTCCCTCAAATTCTCTTTAATCCTGATGAGCTGGGACATGTTGGCCGGTGGCGCGCACCCTTCCCGAGTGGGGATTTCAGTCCAGCTGGGGATCACACAAAGCTTGTTTGCTAAATCACCCCCGACGTTTTGAGCAAGGCCAGCGAGCAGTATTGTTATATCAACATTTCTTCACATTAAGAACGGCAAAACCTGCATCAAATCCATGTCTGCAAAGCCTTAACCCACTCTGGTTTAGATTGGCTAGAAGCAGGCACGACCCGTTACGTACGTGTCTGAACGCAGGCAGAAACACGCTTAAGGCAGCTACAGCGGGCAGGGAGAGCGCGGCACGAACCGCTACACGCCACAGCACGGGTATTTTACCTTTCCGTATGCTATCTCCCATCAAAGGTAAAATGTCGGCCGTGCTGAAAGAAGCACAAGTGGAAATCATTCCTTCTAGCGTCTGTAACAGCTCTGATGCGTATAGAGGCCTGGTTAACAACAACATGATTTGCGCTGGCTCTCCATCAGGAGGCACCGATACCTGCCAGGTAAGAACGAATGCTGTGCCCGACCTGGCACTACGGGCACCCCCAAGCCAGTCTCAGGGCCGTCGTGACCGGCACTTGTAGCGTAATTAAAAAGGCACAAATACTGGACAAAAAACACATCAAACTGCGAAAGCCGCATTGTAAAGAGAGGCAGGATGGTGATTTCAAGGAAAAAATATCTCCAAAATGTACCCAAAAAATTCAGGGATACTCGGAGTGAGTGAAAGGATGCAGGACACAAACATTTACGCAACGCTTGCCACAGAGATGCCAGTAGATTCCACAGCGCGCAAACATATGTCGGGATACACACACGGGTCTCACTGCGCACGCGTGGCGTGTGGGGCACACACGCATCCTGCCCAGCTTGGAAAGAGCAGCAGCGTGGGAAAGTGATGTAGTTTGGTGACAGGGCAAGGGTTTTATGTGAATGCTGAGCCATCAGCATCTCTCCGAGACAGTTCTCACATGAAAAGCACCAGAATGCGAAAGCTGGGGCTCCCGTGGTGCTACGGAGACATTTATAATTAAAAATCATAACCTATTCGTAAGTACTTTGTCTGGTATGCTTCCTGCTCTCCTCAGCAGTTTTCCTTTAAGTAGGTGACACGGGAAAGATTCGGGGCTGTGCATTCATTACCGCGTTTCTTGGTGTTTACACGCTGTGCGGACAACAGTCCCACAGTAGCTGGTGAGAGCTCGGGGAGCCAAGCCTTGGAACGAGAAGCAAAGCTTCAGTTAAAGACACTGAAAGGCGCGCAGGCACGGAGCTGGAGCCAAGGTGTCACCCAGCAGCACCCAGTCTTACCTTGGCTTGTCCGTGTGCTGCTCCCCGTGGCATCCTCGCTGCCCAGTTCCCGTGGGTGATTAAAATACGACAGTGAGCCCTTGCTGACTCAACTCTTCACTGACTCCTGGAGGGGAACAGATGTTACAGTTCTTGTGTTGTTTACAGGGAGACAGCGGTGGACCTTTAGCGTGCTATCACCCCAGCACCAACAGATACTATCTCATAGGGATCGCGAGTTTTGGAGTTGGCTGCGGCCGACCGAAGTTTCCTGGGATCTATGTCCGTTTATCTCAGTACAGAAGGTGGGTAACGTCCGAACTGCTGAGTAACAAGGCTGTGAATCCCACCAGCGTTCTGCTTACCGTCCTGCTGGCCGTGACATGCGTGGTACTGGCGTAGATTTCCAAAGCGACAGCGCGTTGCGTCATCCTCAGAGGTTTGGTCTGCCTGTCTGGACTGCGAGGAGCGTGCTAACTCCTGTTCTGGAATAAATCTAAGAGCCAAAGGACACACACTCATTGTTCAAAGTAGTGTTTGCAATTGTGTTCTCTTTTGTTTTCCGCCTTTGACACCCGAGCCGACCGCAGAGGAAACGCTAACAACCTGACCCCAGTAAAGAAACTCAATCTAGAGACTGTAATTACCCACTGAAAGACGCTTCTAGCCCCTTTGGGCGCTGCGCCAGCCGTCAGAAGCCCAAGCACTACTGAACGCCACCGCCGCGGATGCACGGGCGGCAGATACTCCTGCTTCGGGCGAGCGCTAGCAGAGTGCGACGCAGCTGTGCTCAGAGCAGCTGCTGGCAGCCAGAAAGGAGAAACCCCTGCAGAAGGTCCAGGTACTGTCCACTCATTATCCGCAGCCCCGACCCAACTTTACACACAAACAACTCCGTATTCTGCCCGCTGGAAGGACACAGCAATTAAAGGATTTCTGGGTGCTGTCCCATAGACCAGGCATTCGATTTTGCCCACTGGGACACCACCCAACGAAGGTGGTTTGGTCAGAACCACCGCAGGACCACGGTCATTAAAAATAAACGAGGAACGTGACAAATCTATTTTGGCGACTTTATTTACCAAGGTCAAAATTTGCAACCACCTAATTGTTTCAACAAATATTTACAGTTGACGTAACGCGGGTACTTTCGTTCGGAATAACCAGACCGGTGTTCCTGTCTCTCCCACTCACAGGGTAGATTCTGTTCTCTTACAGGCTAGGTCGTGAAGTAAATCCAAAATAAGTGTTTCATGAGAAGTGATTACTTAAAAGAGCCAACCCCTGTTACTGTCTGATATTCCCATGATGAAAAATCAGCTGCTCTTGCCAAAACATTCTTTTAAGAGGATGAAAGTTTATGAATGTTTTGCCTGGCAGCACACTGGTTTCACTTGCTGAACACAGGAAGAATTGGCCACCATTTCTTCTTTACAGTCTTAACACTTGATAGCGGGTTTTTATTATTATTCCGTATTACAAAAGAAGGTAAAGGAGCAACAGCACACAGCGAGGAGCAAAATACCATACAGAGGAGTTACCAAATTCGCTTCAGCACTGCAGGTCAAACCCCCTCAAACATACACCAGGGCGTACCCACGGCAGCGAGAAGGTCCGGTTCTCTGAGGCGCTAAGCACGTCCCAAGGAGTTCATTTCTCCTGAAACTCCGCTCGCAGGAATCGGAGGCACCAAGCACCTCTCCTGGAGCAGCTCCCTAGAGCCGTGACTTTCTCGGCCTCGCTCCTTACGCCTGACATGTCACCTTTTGTGACACGGTCGCCAACCAACACAACACTCTGGTTCGGTCTAAAGGAAGCGTCTCGTGGATTAGGTCTGCAACAACCAGATGCTTAGAATGCTCAGAAAAGAATGGGCTTTTACAGCCCGCTAACAAGGCGATGCGGAATGCAGTCTCTCTCGCACCGTTCGCACGGAACTCTGCCGCTAACATGTCCATTACTTCCAAAGGGAGGAAAACAAGACGTGCTGACTGACCGTATGACACGCATTACACATCTAGGGAGTGAGTACAGCTCTTAATTTCATTCAGGTCTGAGCTAGCACAACACACACACGTAGCTCTAACACCTTTTTAATAGCGTAGTCCATAGTGCAATTCCCGCTGACATAACTGGAAGCAGGATTCAATCCTAACTATGGAAAATAGTGTATTTATTATTCATGCAATAAGCACTGCATACACATTGCTCTACTTCACAGAATCACAGAATCACAGAACAGCCGAGGCTGGACGGCACCTCTGGGCATCACCTTGTCTCACCCCCTGCTCAAGTGGGGGCACCCAGGGCCAGCTGCCCAGGACCACGGCCTTTGGAGTATCTCCAAGAATGGAGATTCCACATCCAAGAGAGTCCTGATCATGGCAAACGGTTAATTTTCACCTGAAACAAAATCATACCAACTAGAATCTCCTACAGCCATCGGCTGTAATGTCAGATATTGTCAGCTGTGGGGAATAAAAAGCCCTGATCTCTTTTTTATTTTTTCCCAATACTCCTTAGGATCCGGTTTTTTTTTTTGCAAGTTGCCTACAGACATACAAAATTAATTCAAATATCTCCTACCCCAAAGAGGATCTCATTTGACTCTGTACTATCCATAAAAATATACGCTTGAAAATCTGGTTCACAAAATATTTCATTTGTTTACTAAAATGAAATATAGAAACTGTCAAAATACGTATATAAACTCAATTTCAGAATTTGTAAAGATCACAATTCAGCTACAAAATATACCAGCCATCTACCTGTTTTCAATAGAATATTTTCTTACAAAGATACCGCTAGTTCGCAAAATACCGCCTACCTTACAAAAATCAGTCGGGAAACGCTGCGCTCCTTTCCGCACACAAACCATACATTACAGCTCACTAACCCTTTGGTATACATCTGCAATTCCTTATTTTATCCTTCTTCTATTTGGTTTCAACGTTCCGAAGCACAGCAGAATCTCCAGGCAGAGTAAGCGTTGTGCCTCTCGCTGGATGCGGCAGCGGCACGCAATCGATTGTCAACTCTCGGTGCTTATCGTGCCCA
>NW_010240836.1:3824-13379 GCF_000690775.1 Eurypyga helias | reverse complement strand
GCTCTTCAGCTCTGGCTCACCAGCACTCCTCCTACCCCACTGAACCTGAAAACAGCCGGACGTGTCGGACCCTCTCAAGAGAAGCCAACACCGAATTGCGCGTGCCTCGACATTGTCAGGACTAGGCCTCTCGCCGCTTCCTGCACATCCCTCCCAAAGCTGGTAAACACGGCAAACGCTGAAAAAACCCTCCAACTTTTTAAACTGTCAGCTGAGAAAGATAAACATAATTTATACCTCTAGCAAAGGAATAGCTTTTTTTATCATCTGCACCTGTAAATAAGAACTTACAGGTTAAAATAAAAATATTTACATACAAATAACTGACAGAAAAAGGATTGAAAAAGTAAGAAATCAAAACATATACTGGTTATAAATGTTACTAATAACATCAACTACGGCAAGGATTCCACGTCACCCACATCTGAACTGTAACCCAATATTGCCTCCACTGCAAGAGGTATTTGTGGGAATGCTGGAGGATATTCTCATCACCTGCCTCGTGACACGTGACTGTCCTTTTATCGCAAACGCAGTCTTGACTTTATTACGTTTCCAGTTGTGCCAGCAGGGATTTTGGTGAGGGGTTTTCTCGTTTCCTTTTTGTACTTTGTCACCAACACGTTGTAAATAAAATCTATGTAGTCTTTATTTTGTGAAATCTAGGTAGAAAAGTTTCTTTTTTGACCTTTCATCTAGTTTAAAAAATTCAGTATAAAAAAAAAAAATTCTCCTCTGAAATTTGAACAGTCCACAAAAGTTTTACCTTCTTTTCTTACACACTTTTATGACAGTAAAGATCTTTCAAAGTTTTTAGCTCTTCAATTAGAGTTTTGTTCTGATTTTCCAGGACCGCAACTCGGTTTTCCAGGCATTTAACATACTCCTTTTTCTTTCGACGGCATTCTCGAGCAGCTTCTCTGGAACAGACATGCAGAAACCATGGTTTGGTTTAGGTGTGAGATGTGTCTACCCGAGGATGTTACGGTTCTGAGTGATACGAGCTGGCATGCGAACGGAACAAGCTGGGCAGTGCACGCGGCTCGGTGGAGAGCACGACATGCAGCGGAACCTGCAAACACACGCGGCGCTCGGCCTGCGGAGAAAAACCAACTCCTCTCCTCCGAGTCGCCTGAGACACAACGTGCAGCAGCGTGTTTCGGGCAGGATTTCCAAGGGTTTTGGTTGCAGTGCACCATACCCATGGCACAATCGGTAAATTTGGCTCTCCAGATGCTAAACATTTGTCCTTTGAAGACGTACTTCAGGACATGACCAAGTCAAAGCAGCCCACGTGCGCTTACATACCTGTTCTTCATCAGCCTGATTTCTCGTTTCAGCTGCGGGTCATCCGTCTTACTCGTCTGTGAGGTCAGAGTGACGGGAGACGTCATCACCACGGTCTGAGGCAGGGACGTGGTGGTTGGCGTGGTGCGGATCTGGTACGTCTGCATGTCTCCCGACGCGGCTGTGGCGAGAACAGACATCCAAACGTGGCGGCGTTAGAACGGTGGTCGTTAGCGAGGGGTATTTCTCACCGTTCCGCAAGGCGTACTCACTCTGCACTACCACCTGGTTGCTGGGTACAAGTATCTGTTGACCGTCTGACGTCTGTGCGTACTGCAGTATCGTTGTCCCGGGCTGAGCACCGCCAGCATTCGTCATCGTTAGCGTCTGCAGACCCTGCACGCCATCTGCCCCGGGGCTGGCCAGCTGGAGGCCGTTTGCAGCAATGGCAACTTAAAGAGAAAGCAACAAGTGCAACAGAATTTGTGGCTGTAGGTTGTAACACAGAGCCAAAGGTGAGTCTGTGGGCTGTGCAGCTGTTCCCAGGGCTGAAAAATACCAAAAGCCTTTTTTCTTCCATCGTTTTCAACTATCACATCTTGCTGCTGGGTTCTGACTAACCGTTCTGGGTGCAAGCAGCGAGGTGCTGGCCCCGGGGGGAGCTGCAGGGGTGGCCCCCGGGAGGTGTGGGACTGCCCCGTGCCAGATACCAGCACCCCCGACCCACAGCTGGGGGCTCCTCTGGGAAATGGATTTAGGGGCAGAAATCCCACCAGGCTGAGGGGTGGAGGGGAAGTGAGAAACAGCGATATGAACCCAGCTCGGAGAAGCTGGGTGAAGAGCGGGTGCTCCAGCTCCTGGAGCAGGCAGCTCTTTGGTGTGCAAGCACAAGGAATACCAGGGGGTAAAAGCAAAGGAGTAAATCCTGCATTCTGCCACCTCCTGTCACCACAGGAACATCTTTTGCTGCGCCCTATGACAGAACTAACATTGTCTTCACCAATTTTACACTCTGGGCTAGACTGAACACTAGAAGACTGCTGTGTATTTCGTAACAACATCCTCTGAACGACCTGACGTGCAGAAATTACGATACCGAAGCACTGAGTTTTTCTGGAGTCTTTACACCAGTCTTTCCCTCGGAATAACAGTGCTAACCTCACTGTCAGACAAACAACCAAACTGTTTGAGTTTCATCTTAGTCAAATATGTAACAAAATCTGTAGTTTGAGGCAAGCTGAATAGAAAACCACGTCCAGTTGGGCCCTATTGGTGTAACGTACTGTACTGTCCAGTGCTTGTCTGGTAGAT
Source organism: Eurypyga helias (assembly GCF_000690775.1). NCBI lineage: Eukaryota > Metazoa > Chordata > Aves > Eurypygiformes > Eurypygidae > Eurypyga > Eurypyga helias. The sequence goes on along the minus strand of NW_010240836.1, from coordinate 10,781 downwards.
CGGCGTGGGGACGGACATAGACGTAACGGTAGAGACGCCGGGACTCTCCTCATCTCCTTTTCTGTCACAAGTATCTTCAGAAGAAAGATCTTTCAAAATTTTCCTATTAAAAAAAAACAGTGTCCTTTATCAGCTCTAACACCAGGGACAAATGACTGCAACAAACCACTCCCCCGGTTCGGTATTAGAGATGTAAACACCACAGTTCTGATGTGCAACAGTTCATCGAATTAACACCAACGTGTATGAGGCGACTGCCTCAAACTGTCAGTAATTACACTGCCGTAGTTTATGTAGTCTGGTTGTTATGTACATCGTTTTATAAGCCAAGAGCAATTCAAGCCAGCTACCCACTTAGAAAGGATGCGCTTGTGCAATCAGCACCAACTCCAGATCTTCACTCCTCAGCCTCTCGAAGCCTTAGGAGTTTGGAGCGGTAAGGGGAAACCAGCACCACCTACAGCAGCTTCCAGGAAGGTCCAGAAAAATGAGGTGCTGAAAACTACCCCTGCAGCTGCACCGTTTCATTTCAGTAAAAGCTGCATCAGAGCTGCCACCACAAATGTTTCCAGGGATATGTAACTGGCCTATGAAGAGATTTTTCTGCTTTACGACTTGACCCTCTTCAAGAACAGGCTCTGTATATCCAATTAAACCCGGGTTGCTCTGGCTGGTGTCAGAACAAACCAAGAAGGAAGTTACTATAGAAAAGTTTAACAGTACAATCTTTCTTGCAGTGCACAGGGAGACTTTTCATCTCTCTCCTGCATTTACTTCAGCTCCTGCACAGCTTCTCAAACGACCCGTGTCCCACGTAACAATCCCCTGTGAAAGCAGCACCGATGGAAGGATGAATTCTGCGCATTTACCCCAAGCCCAGTGATGAAGGAGAGGCTCTTCTCTGAAGAAAAAAGCAGCACTGACAGCTCCTGATCCCAAACCTGCACGGCTAAACACTCCTCCCACAGCAGCTCTGCCCACAGCTCGCATTTTCCTACCCTGGCTACAGTAACCGATGATTCAGAATTGCTCTTTCCCATCACAGCATCCAGCTCTGGGGCCCTCAACATCAGAAGGATATAGACCGGTTGGAGCGAGTCCAGAGGAGGCCACGGAGATGCTCCGAGGGCTGGAGCCCCTCTGCCGTGGGGACAGGCTGGGAGAGTTGGGGGGTTCAGCCTGGAGAAGGGAAGCTCCGGGGAGAACTTACTGCAGCCTTCCAGTGCCTGGGGGGGCTACATGAAGCTGGGGGGGGACTTTTTCCAAGGGCAGGGAGTGACAGGACAAGGGGTGACAGGTTTAAATTGAAAGTGAGGAGGTTTAGATTAGATATCAGGAAGGAATTCTTCCCGCAGAGGGTGGGAGCACTGGGACAGGTTCCCAGAGAAGCTGTGGATGCCCCATCCCTGGGAGTGTCCAAGGCCAGGTTGGATGAGGCTTGGAACAACCTGGGCTATGGAAGGTGTCCCTGCCCATGGCAGGGGGGTTTATCTTTAAGTTCCCTTCCCACCCAAACCATTCCATGGTTCTGTGATTCTAGATCTACGATCACCATTTTTGACTGCGTGCAAAATAATAAAATTCCTCCTAAATTATTTGTTCTGGTAGGTAATTCAGGGTGAGCTACAGCCCTCCGAATCAAACATTCTCAGTAGGAAAAGCAGAGGCAAAAGGAGGAACAGTAACAGCTGTCAGGAGCACCAGGCAGGTTCCCAAACTGCCTTTTAAAATTTTCAGAACACGATCGTAAAAAATATTAACATTTGTGTTCTGTTTCTAACAAATCTGTTATTTGCAAAGCTGGGAAGTGGCAGTTGACTACACTCCTTGTTTCAGTAAAATGAGGTGACTGAGTAAAAGTTTTTTTTACACGATGCCATGTCGAAGCTCATCTCCACCTAAGCCAAAGGCCTCTTGCAGCAAGTGACAGCTCACACAGCACCCTCAGAGCGCTTCCTGTGCAAACAGATCCACGGCGCCCTTCACGTGGAAGAAACCAACTTAGGGGTGGGCAGAACAGATGAAGCAATTGAAAGAAGCTGCTCTTTTGGTTTCAAATCCAAGTTGCAGGTAGCACTTACCGGTAAGATGGACGACGAGCTAAGATGCCTCGAGCTTTCTGTGAAGAGCCTATGCTGTCTGACGAGTCCTGAGAATCTTCACTCTCAGACAATGAAGATACCTAAAAAACACATTCCAGGTGGTTACCCGGCACAATCCAGAAGAGATTACACATTGTAACGGCATATGAGCTAAAGCTGCATGAAAACGACACAATTCCAGCTAATCACAAAAGAGAAGAACCGGTGGGTTTCTAGTTTCACTATCCATTATTTCCAGCAATTATCAAAGCCTGTTACATTAGGAAGGTCCTAAGGTGTTCTCTAAGATCCTAAGGTGTTTTGTTGGACAGAATATGAGCCAAATGCCAATAAAATTCAAGGCAGCAGCGTATCAGGGACTAAATACACCAAGTATTATCTAGAACTTTCTCTTCCACTGTCTCCTCATGCAGTTGGCAAGTGTTATTTTTCTCTCTGATGCTCCTTATTAAACAGAAGCTAGCAGAACATTCATTTGTACTTATCTGTGTGCCAGCAACAAGAAGTCAAGAAGAATGCACGTGGCTCTGGGAAAAGCACTTCTCACTTAACTGCTGCTACAGAGACAAAAAGAGCAACCTACTATCAACTGTGCAGAAAAGCCGCTCAGGTACTGCTTTTGTCTCCCCCCCGAGCACCAAGGCCACAAGGTTCATAAGTTACAGAAAAGAATGAAAGAATAGAGTCAGTGGGGACCCTGCAACCAGAACACGATGGCAGGGAAGGGATTAGCGGAGACTCGAGTCAACAACTGACTAAAGAGAAACGTGTTTTCCTTCCCACGAGCTGATGTCACAGAACGACGACAGCTGAAAACGCATCAGGGGTTTACTTTTCATGGTTTATCAATTTAACGTCGGACAGACGAGCGCCGTGCAAAGAGGAGTGACAGGTTAATGCTTTTTAGTACAGTCCTCCCTGTCCTTCAGCTGACTCGAGCAGTCATTTCAGTGTAACCCCAACACCGTGCTGTCCAGAGGGCAGCCCGGAACTAAACGAAGCAGCGACAGACTCGACTGTGAACTCCCCAGGGCACCTCTCTGAAGTGGCTCGTCCAAAAATCACATGGCAAACGAGTGAGACACAAGCAGAGCGCTTCGGTGCCGCGGACACGGAGTTACAGCGCGCGCGAGGTCGGCAGTCAGTTCACCCACCGTCGCTTGGGTCCACCTTGTCCAAACACGCATCATCCTCACTGGCCTGTCCTATACCTGCCTTAATTGGGTATTAAAACCTGTTTACAGCACCAATTAAAGAGCTGTGGGTTGGTTTTTTATGCAGGGAGGCGATGTCAAGTAGCTTCGTTTCAACTCCAAGGGCAGCTTTAGCACTACAAATAATTTCAGCATTAAGAACAATGTATCCCCAAAACACCGTCACCAGACTGCTCGCTGGCTCCTGCAGCAGGGCCAGGAAGAGCCGAGTCAGACAAGCCTTTACAAGCCTCTTCACGTACAGAACACGGGATTTGTGGTGGTTTAACAGCCACGGTCGTTACCTGCACGGTCTGCACCTGGGGCGAGTGGATTACAGAGGAGGATTGAGCCGTCTGAATGACTCCCTGGACCTGGACTTGTTCTCCAGGAAGCTGAACGACCGTCAGGGGAGCAGGACCTCTTAGAGACATCTACAACAAACCAGAGAATCGTTAACAAAAACGGTATCCAGAAATATGCACGGAGGAAAACATGCAGTCACAGAAGCTTCTTTTAAGTCTAAATAAGTCAAGGAAGGCAACCTTTAAAATGTGTAATTTTGAGATCTGTATCTGCATACGGCAAAGGCTGAACCCGTTCCTTATGTGACCTGTGTGAGGGGAGAAATCAAATACGTAGCATTACGTGCAAAAGGTTAAAACACTGAGACAAACACACACAGCTCTGAAGGAACCCCCATGATGGAGGCTGGAGGGACCCCAGGAAGGAGGCTGGAGGGACCCCAGGACGCAGACTTCTCCAGCATGACGCGCCGAGCCGAAGCGAGCACAACTGCTTTCGTGTAACACCAGCCCCACGCACAGATAAAGCCCTACATCTGTGGCAGTTCACTGAAGTTTTGATTCCATTTTAAGAGCGTCTTAGACATAGTTAAGCAGAAATAAAAGCGCCTACAAAGTAGCCTTAATTGACACTGACGTTAACAGGAGTTCGGGGCCCTAAAATCTGAATCAAGGTGAAATGATCAACAAGCCCGAGGGCTCAGGACAGATTGGACCAAGAGTCCTGAAGTGATGCAGAAAGTACCATCAACAACGCACATATTTGGTGTCCTCGGATTTTTTTTTTAAGCAACCAGCACATGGCCGTGGTTCAAAGATCTCACAGAGAAGAGATCACAAGAGTTAAGCACAGCAAGAGCCGACCAACCTACTCAGAAAGTTCAAGGCACGAGAGCTGGAACTGAAAGAAAGGAGGAAGAAGTTAAGACCCGGTGTGCAAGCTCTGCACAGGGGGAGCGACAAAGGCGATGGCCTCTGTTTGTTAATGTTTTCAAACTAGCAATTTCAATAAATGTGGTGGCTGCAACCGAGGTTTACTTGGCAAAGAAGTTAATTACTACTGCCACCCCACTCTAAAATGCTCTTTACGTTCTACCAGATTTTGAACTTGCGTGAGCCTTTGCACTTAAGAACTGAGTTACAGGCAGAGGCAACCGGCTTCCTCCCAACATTTCTTCACGACTTGATTAATCTGCAATCTATGAAAAGATGGAAGGACCGTTAAAACTCACACAGCTACTTCTCCGTTTAATACCACTGCCGCAGCACTACAGGTCACCGGGAGCTTCGTACAAGAACAGCCCGTAGGCAAAGCCCAGGATGCTGCCTGACACTCCACCCTGCCTCTGCCTTCTGCAGGTATCTCAGTTTCGCACCAGAATCTAAACAGCCTCCACGGGGTAACCAGCAGACGAGCTGCACGACCTCACTGTCCCACAGGCCGGCTCCGTGGCAGCAGACTTCACCTGGCGACACTCCTTGGGATGCAGGAAGCCGAATCGTGAGGAATTCAGGATACAGCTTTGAGAGTGACATTACCTCAGGGTGAGGATGTCAAATTTCCAACTTCAGATGATTTACTGCATTAAATACTTTCACGTTGGGCTGAAATCCAAGTGTCTCCACGGTGCTGAGCACCCAGGATCGCTGTTACTAAAAAGGAGCTGCAAATGCCGCTTCTGAAGAAATGAAAGTTAGGCCTCGGCCCAATACAAAGCAGCTTCCGCACGTCAGGTCGGTGACAATGCCAGAGGACGTGCAACCCAACAACAACGCTGGGCTGCATTTCTGCACTGTGCAAGCAGGACAATTAATTTTGGTCTTTGGAACCCAAATTTTATTCCTTTCGTGTCGTCCGTCAACCAACGAGCACATTTTTCTCAACCTTCTTCCGGTGTTTCTTCTCTGTGTTTCTAAAACTCAAGAATTAATGTGGTTTGTAGTCCACAAAAATGGCTCTTAAGCACCACGACTGTTTGCTGAGATCTGGCCCCGGCTCTACCTGTTGAGCAATACGAGAGGGCTAAGCTGTCCGCAGGGTTGTACCTTGTACAGCTGATGCCACTGACCTGTTACCGCTGCGCTCGTGCACCTCGGCCACAACCAGCTACAAGAAAAGTAACGAGTCGAATTCAGTTAATGATCAATTTGAACAGCAGACAGGTGCCCAACTTCCACTCCTGGAGAGAAGCTCAGCATGTGGTGCTTTTAGCCTTCCTGGGACATTTTTACTTCGCTCTTTGTCCTTCGATGTCACTTTCTGCTATGGAACAGCCCAGCATGCTTTGTCACTCCCCCTACGATACCCCGAGCATCGTTACACCTTCTCATGGGGACGACAGGGGAGACACGGGGGGAGCTTTCCACTTGCCCTGGGGTTCGGGCAGGTCGAGCACAGCACCCAGCACGCTGCCTCTCGAGGCCTCAGAGCCCAGAGCAGCACGAACCCCTGTTTCGGAAGAGGAGACGAGTCCCGTTTCGCCCTGAGAACCCCCACAGTCCAATGCTCTGTCACAGGTCAGACCTACCCCGTGCTGCAGTTTGCTGTCAAATGTATCTACTGAATTTCCTGGGGTCCAGTGAAAACGAAGTCATGAGATGTAGGAAGAAAACCCAGATGAAGCACTTTTACTAAAGAACAGCTTGCTCCAAGGAAAATAAAAGGTTTTACCCAAGCTACCAGCCAAACCTATTTAACACATCTGAGGGTGTGTAAGAACTAAACAGGGTTTTAAAATCAAAGCCGAGAGAAGAGTTTTGAGTTTTAAACCCTGCAGAAGTCACTGTCTCCATCTAATACAGCCAGTAACACTTCCCTCATGCCGAAGAATTTATATTTAACTCTTCAACGTGTCTTGACAGCATCCCCCCCTCCAATACCGGGGGATTCGGTGATGTAGAAACGCATGCTTTTGAGGCGGGGTGAGTGGGTGGACCAGCCTAGAGCATTAGAAGATGATCAGTGAGTGTTAAACATTTTGTCACAGAAGGTTTGAAACTGTTGAAAGGACAGTTGCTATGAGACTGGAAATTACATTTCTTTCTGTGGAAATGTGAGTCATTGATTTTTCCTTACTGAGATAAACCACAGCTCTTGCAGCCTGACGTATACTCAGAGGGTAAAAAGTCACTGTACACCAGACCAGAACCTTGTTCTTGCAATCCTTACTCATCTGAGGAGTCCCGTGGCAGAACTCCCCAAATAAGTTAGTAAAACAGGGATTTCTGGAGGGCAAACTGATGAGACAGCAATGGTTTGGAGATACACGAAACCGGGCCCTGCACAGCACAGAACAAACGTTCTCCAACACGGGATTCAGCTTCCCAACATCCTGGTTTGTAAACACAACCCAATTC
>NW_010240836.1:2464-3803 GCF_000690775.1 Eurypyga helias | reverse complement strand
CAGGAATATAAAGCTCATGGAAGCAGGGCAGTGCTTCAGCTGTTCCCAGCTTCTGGAAACCTTCAGCTAATCAAAACTGCCTTTCTGCTAAGATCACCTCGCTGCTGCGATCGCAACAGCGCTCTGCCCTCCGCGTCGGAGATGGGACCCCGATGGCACCCTGCCCTAGGATCCACATGGCACTCTACTCCCCTGCCCTGGGATATGCTGGCACCCTGCCCCAGAACCCCAACGGTACCCTGCTCCAGGACCCCAACAATCCGCGTCGGAGATGGGACCCCGATGACACCCTGCCCTGGGATCCACATGGCACTCTGCCCCAGGATCCACACGGCACTCTGCCCCGGGATATGCTGGCACTCTGCTCCAGAACCCCAATGGCACTCTGCCCCGGGACCCCTGACAGCACCCTGCCAGACACCGTCCCAGTGCAGGAGCAGAGCGATACAAGGCAAACACGTTCTCTTTTGAGGTGCTACTGCTGCAGAGCTGCCTAAAGCCGGAAAGACTCCTTTGGCTTTTTTTAAGGAATGAAAACGGAGCCCTAATTTAAGTATCTTGAAGCTATAAAAGATGAAGAGCAGAATGAAGGACAAGGGACACAGCTCTGGATGCCCCCTAGTGTGGCTGTAGTTCTGTTGCAAAGGAACCTCCCCAGGTCTTGCAGCCCTGCCAAGGGAGACATGCTGCGTGTCACACCGAACCGGGCACTGTCAAACCGAAATCCCGCCCGCAGCGCACAGGCACATAAATTTCCAGTGCTGCAGCAACACCCCATTCATTTCTGTAGTGCTAAACCACATTCTGCCTCCCCCTCTCTCTTTTACGGGTTTTCTCTGCCTTATTGTCCCATGGAAGACTCACAACAGCAGCATCAAAACAGGCTGCAAGGAACAACGAAACTGATCACAGATAAAACCACCCAAAATAAACAAACCGGGGAGAGAGCGCAAAGGTTTTTGCTGCTCCTTCTCGCACAGGTGTCAAGTCCTACTTACAGGAATAGAAGATGAAATATTTCCCATTATAAATATGGTTTTCAAGTTTACTTCATCTCTGCTTGCTCTGCAGGGTTTAACTGAATATTCATCCAACGGCTACCGATTTTAGTGCAAAAATATTAATAAAGAAAGGATCTCTGTAGAGATTTTAAGATGGTGAGAATGCTTACTGCATCTCAGAGCCTCCACTGGACAGGGGAGGTCCTACACTTCATTCAGCCCCGCACATCGGTTACACAAGACAAGTCATAAAACCATGCAATGGTTTGGGTGGGAAGGGACCTTAAAGATCATCCAGTTCCAACCCCCTGCCATGGGCAGGGACACCTTCCACTAGA
>NW_010240836.1:0-2188 GCF_000690775.1 Eurypyga helias | reverse complement strand
CCCCAACTCTCCCAGCCTGTCCCCATAGCAGAGGGGCTTCAGCCCACGGAGCATCTCTGTGGCCTCCTCTGGACTCGCTCCAACCGGTCTATATCCTTCTGATGCTGGGGGCTCCACAGCTGGAGGCAGCACTCCAGGAAGTCTCACAAGAGCAGAGTAGAGCAGACTCACATGTCCCCATGTCATTGAAACAACTGATTTAGCTGGAAAACCATGAATTTCCCACTGGAACGGCTTTCTGTGACCACCCGTAACAGCCATGACCAGCTATCGGCTTTTAGACACAGTTCCAATGAAAAACCTCAACCTGCAAGTGCTCAGGCTCCGACGGGAAACACCAAAGGCAGAAAACGTTTCAGCTTTTACCCCCCCGGTAAACTACTTCCAACACAGCACATACACCAGCTGCGCTGTTGTGGGACAAAGGAAGAGTCTGAGAGGTCCCGGAGCACTGGCAGGAGGGAATTCATCAAAGCAACACCCGATGTTTCATCACCCAGAAACAGTATTGTTCCTATCTGCTGGTTTTTAGTCAGACAGGTCAGGATGATGCTTTTCAGAACAAAGCAACGCCACCACGCAGCTCCATCCCAAAGGTAATGTAACGGAAGCGAACGGGTTCTGCGGCAGCAACATCACAAAGTTTGTTCTGAAGGACTTTTGAACCTCCGAGAACCAGCTCTCTCCAGCCACAGAAACTCACCTCACTTCATACGCCAGTTCAGCTCCAACCTATCTTCCTTTCCAACAGGGACACTGCGTGTCTCTGCGGGCCAGTCCGTGTGTACCCGCATCCTGCCATGTTCTTAGCCTGACCCGCCACTCCAGAGCCACTAACAAACCCCCCAAATGAGTATCAGTCAAAAAAGAACAAATAAACAAACCCCATTCCCACCATTTTCACTAATGCTGATTAAAAACATCCTAAAATGCTAAAGAGGGGAGCCTGTCCCTGTGGTAACGACCTTCACAAGGCTCTACTCTGAATCACTCGACTTTCGTGTCCCATAGAGCGGGCGCTGCTCTCGTCCCCCCTACCGTGTTTCTGCCTGCTTACAACCCGCCGAGCCAGCGACTGTCTCCAGTGAAACGCTCATACACCGATTAAAATTGTGGATTCCCAGCCTCAGGGGAAGCTTCAGAGCGTAAGCAGGAGGCGAAGAGCGAGACTACGGAATGCAAGAGCCCTATGTTAATGCACAAGGAAGCGAGCGGTACTGCGAGAGCACCAAGGGAAGAAACCAAGTTCTGTTCCGCCCTCCTGCATCTGGCAGAGGCCTGAATGGTGTTTCAGCGCTGGAATACTGTGAGAGGCAACCGATTTGGTTTTTTAAGGACTTTTAAAGTCAGAAATCAAGGAATGCTGGGCACAGAATACTAAACAACGGGTCAAATACTGACACACGAAGCGATTTCAAACATTTGGTGAAGCTGCACTCAAGTAATCCGGTGACGTTTTGGATTCTCTAATGTCTCAAATTAAGCTGCCCTCACAAGCCACAGCAGTTCAACCACTATTTGCTTCATTTTGCAATTAAGACACTTGGGGAAAATTTTTTTTTCATCCAGAAGTCCGACAGAACTCCAATTTTTTCCAGGCACCAGTGACAGAGGAGAGGGAGAGCGCATCCTACAGTTCATGCCAGAAAGCCAGCGAGGAAACCGGAGTCAACGTACCCGGTTACAGTTTTGGATCCCCTTCTACACACACGCGAACGCTCCTTAAAACTTCAGGAGTACTTTCCATGTGTGTTTTCTTCCACTTCCCCCCACCCCAGCCTTCTACAGGGAAACGAAGCTTAGCGAGCATCCCCGTGACAGGCAGCTGCAGAAATGAAAGCCAGCAGTCGAAAAACTTATATATTACTGACTTCAGGGACCTTGATATCAGTGGGGGGGGAAGTATCAGTTACAATTCGCATCCAGCCGCCTCGCATCGGCCCGATACTCAGTGCCTGGAGTGCTGGAAGGCACGGCTCACAGAACAGTCCAAATTAAGGGGATAAAAGGTAATCCCCGCCATCCATGGGCAATCAGTATTTCCCACGGGTCGATCTCGAGGGTCTCTGGAAGGGAGACCACCCCTGGCTTTTAGTGGAGACCCAAACGGGGCTCAAGTCGACACCCAAGAGCTCCGCGCCAGGGCCCACGGGGCTCCCCCTCCCCACCCCAACCTCCCGGGAACACC